>NW_028261382.1:25614983-25767867 GCF_051295495.1 Thamnophis sirtalis
CCTCTCCTGCCCTCTCCCCTTCTCTCCTCCTCCTCTCCATCCTTCCCCTCCCTTCCTCTCCTCCCCCTCCTCCCTCCTTTTCTTCCCTCCCCTCCTCTGCTTTCTCCTCCTGTTCTCGCCTTCCCTCTCCCTTATCTCCTCCATTCTCCTCTCCCCTCCTTCTCTCCCCTCCCTTCCTATCCTCCCCCTGGTCTCTCCTCCCTTCCCTGCCTTCTCCTCCTCTCCTCTCCTCCATCTTTCCTCCTCCCCTCCCTTCCTCCCCTCCTCTCCTCCCCCCTTTCCTCCCCTCCCCTCCTCTGCTTTCTCCTCCTCCCCTCCCCTGTCCCCTTCTCTCCTCCTCCTCTCCATCCTTCCCCTCCCCTCCTCTGCTCCCCTTCTTCCTCCTTTTCTCCCCTCCTCTCCTCTGCTTTCTCATCCTCTCCTCCCCTTCCCTCCCCCTTATCTCCTCCATTCTCCTCTCCCCTCCTTCTTTCCCCTCCCTTCGTATCCTCCCCATGCTCTCTCCTCCCTTCCCTGCCTTCTCCTCCTCTCCTCTCCTCCATCTTTCCTCCTCCCCTCCCTTTCTCCCCTCCCCATCTCTCCTCCCTCCTTTTCTCCCCTCCCCTCCTCTGCTTTCTCATCCTCTCCTCTCCTCCCCTCTCCCCTTCTCTCCTCCTCCTCTCCATCCTTCCCCTCCCCCCTCTGCTTCCCTTCTCCCTCCTTTTCTCCCCTCCCCTCCTCTGCTTTCTCCTCCTGTCCTCCCCTTCCCTCCCCCTTATCTCCTCCATTCTCCTCTCCCCTCCTTCCTTCCCCTCCCTTCCTCTCCTCCCCCTCCTTTCTCCTCCCTTCCCTGCCTTCTCCTCCTCTCCTCCATCCTTCCTCCTCCCCTTCCTCCTCCCCTCCCCCCTCTCCTCCCTCCCCTCCTCTCCTTCCTTCCCCTGCCTCCCTCCCCTCTCCATGCCTTTTCCATTCCTCTTGCCCTGGGTTCCATCCCCTCTCCCGAACCCCCCTCTAGTTTCCCATCTGTTTCTTCCAGCACCTGGGTAAGGGGGCTTCCATGCTTCCTCATGGACACATCTTTTTATTCCAAATTGTGGAGAATGGCTTGTCCCGTATAGCTGAAGCCTCCTCCCCTCCCCGCAGCTATAAGCAAGAAGCATCCGAGCCAGAGGCTTGTAATCACCAGGGGGGTTGTTGATGCTGTCAAGAGGGGCTGCCAAAGGGCCTGCAGCCCCTCTGCCTGGAGACACTCCAGATCCTGGCAGGCTCCCTCATGCCATTTCTCTCTCTTCCTGCAGCTGGCTCTGAGGGGACCAGCCGGCCCAATGGGACTGACCGGAAGACCAGGCCCCATGGTGAGTCAACCCCCTTTCCCACAGGGCTGGGCACCACTTTCCACCCCTTTGAGATGGGTGAATGCAGAGTGCCCCACTCGGAAGTCTCTGTCAAATTCTTTAAGAATGGGATCTGATTTGCCTTGGATAAAACAGGCGTCTTCCCTTACTCTGGGCTGCAGTTTTCATTGCTGACAAACTTTCCATGGCTTTGTTGGGAGAAATGTCCTCCTGGGTTCAGTTCCAAGTGGGGAGAAAGACACTGGAAACATGGAGGCTTCTTGGAAAGACGGTTTAATGGTGGACAGGATCACAGGGTTTGAAGATTTTGGGCAAAGAAAAAAGGGGCAGAGATGCTGAGAGTTCCTGGATTTTATGCCCTCTTGGGGCTTTTGAATTTGAACTTGTATTCTGATTGGTTGTCAGACTCCCATGGGCCATGCAGGGGCAACTCTGTAGGCTGCCCTGAGTCCCAGGCTTGGTTGACTCTTGCTGAGTGATGATGTAATGAAAGGGCTTTGGGCAATTCCTACTAGGGCTCTGCCTGAAGGAGGTAGCTCTTTGTTATGTAGAATACACTGGCTCAGGCCTTAATGGCCCATTGACAAAGGTGGGGGGGGAATGAATTTCTGCCTCCCTTTTAGGGGAAATATTCTGCCTTTTTAATATTTCCTAAAATATCTCATTTTCCTAGGAGAGGGCTGGGCGCTGACTTCCTACAGCTTACGAACTTAGTGAAGGACTCGGGTGGGAAAGGAGTTGGAGAATGGAATAAAATCTTGGGAAAAATCGAACACTGAGTGCAGATTCCATTGAAGGTTAGGTTGGAAGGCCCAACCCCTTCCTAGGCAGGGATGCAGCATTACCTGACAGGTGTCTACTAGTCTCTGTTTAAAGACCCCCAGCCCAGGACGTGCCCCCTCTGCAGGCAGGGTGTCTTCCCCTGCAAAGACCCCCTAATAGGCATTGAGTTCCCTGCTTCTCCTCCTGTCTCTGCTGGAGCAACAACAATTGTCACCTGGAAAGCAATTATTCAGCCCCTTGGATACTTGAAGCAGCGATCCTGCCTTCCGCTCCAGCCTCCTGTTGACTCTCATTTCTCGTCAATAGTCGTTATTTAGCAGCTTGAATCCTATTGAGTTAATTTCCTTAATGCCTGTCGAGAAGAGAACTTAAAAGGGGAGATTCAGCAGCACGTCCTTGAGATGGTTTTCTTTTACACTGGCATGGTGGTTGAGTGGGTGAGCCTCGGGATGCCTCCCCAGGGCGTTTCTGGGGTTCTTAGAGCCATGCCTTCACCCCTTGGTGGCTGCCCGCTTCTCCTGCCCGGATGCGGCCGGACCCTCGTGGACCCTTCGGAAAGTGAGACTTTTCTGTTGGCTGAAGGTTTGCATAACGGAAGGTGCTCCTTGGTGCTCAAGCCTTTGATAGAGCCGCTTTCTTGGTCTGCCATCTCAGTGGCCCTTTGCCCCTGTTCCCCTCCCCCTTCTTTGGCCTTCGGACCCCCCCCCAAGGTTTCTTTCCCTGACGTGCCTCCTTAACAGTGTTTCTTTTCACACAGGGACCCCCAGGTGGTGGAGGAATCAAAGGTGAATCGGGAGACATGGGACCTCAGGTAGGAGTGACCTGCAAGGTGGACGGGGTCGTTTGTGGCCAGTCTTGGGGGGACAGTGGGCGGCTCTGCTTCGCCTCCCGAGTCTCCTGAATTTTGCTTTGACTGAGAAGCTTTATATAATTAACCATCATCTTCTTTTAATGACCCCATAATCCCTTGCATTGGGGTGGAGTCTGGGCAACGGAATGGAGCTAGCAGAGCGCTAAGTTGCCGGATACCCTTCCTGTCTCCAATACCGAGTTTTGTTCAGAAGATATATTCACAACGTGCCCAGAGAGAGAAATATCTGCCTCTACCTAGGATCGAACTGACAGCCTCCTGATTGTGAGGCGAGAGCTCCACCTCTGGGCCACCGCATCACTCAAGCTTTCTAAAATTAATGCCAGTATTGAAGCAAACCCAGCCCTTCCCCAAAGGCTGCAAGGAAACTCTGGTTTTGGCACATCTCCCCAAAGGCCATGAAGCACAATTGCTATGTTTGGGGCATTTTTATTTTTGTGTAGTGTGTTATGGGTGAGGACCTGCCTTCTCTCTGGACCCTAGTAAATAGGTGCAGTAAATTGCCAGCACACATTTCCAACTCTGAAGGAGCCTCTCCCCCACCAAGAGATGCTGGGGAGCTTCTCTTGGGAATTAATGGGCCAAGGCAATCAGTGGAGTTAATGGGTGGAGCATTCACACCTGTAAGCTTTGCCCGCCAAGGAATGTCCCAGCGATACGTCCCTTCTTTCAGAGACGTTTTTCTTTGGTCTGATTGGAGAATTTTGTTTGTTAACTTTCTTGAGACTCTTGAATTTTGCAGTCATCCTCTTTTAACAGCCCCATAATCCCTTGCAGGTGGACTCTGAGCAACTGAATTGAGCTGAGTGTTTACTAGCTGGATGCCCTTCCTGTCACCAATGTGGAGTTTTGTGCAGCAGATATATTCTCATTGTGCCCAGAGAGAGATACCTGCCTCTACCTAGGATCAAACCCACAGCCTCCTGATTGTGAGGCGAGAGCTCCACCTGTAGGCCAGCACACCACTCACTCTTGAATTTTGCAGTCTCCCAAAATACTGTATTTTTTGGAGTATAAGACGCATCTTTTCCCACCAAAAAAGAGGCTGAAAATCTAGGTGCATCTTATACACGGAATATAGCATTTTTGGCTTCCCAGAAACCCCCCCCCCCTTTCACCAAAATGGCTGTGCATAGCCTTTAGGAGGCTTCCAGAGTGCTCCTCGGGGCTGGAGAGGGCAAAAATGAGCTAAAAACGGGCTGGTTTTTGCTTGGTTTCTCCCCCCCCCCGCTCCCAGAAGCACTCTGTAAGCCTCCTAAAGGCTACAATGTCAGCGTTCCAAATATCATGCAGAATTAAATCAGACAGACATGTTGGCACATCTGTGGAATTCCAAATCTAAAAGCTTCCTGGGATTCCACCCAGTTGAAAGTTCATGATCTTATCCCCACACTCATAAATCCATCACATGGTCCAATCTTCTTTGGCCACACTGGCATCTCCACCCAGCTGGTTCAGGTCAGGTGCAGAGGTGCGGAGAAAAAAGATGACCTTGGGCTTCTAGAAAGGAATGATAACAACACATTCCACAATTCTACTCCTTTCTATTCCCCCTCCCAACTACTACACTAATGAAACAGCATAATGAAATAATAGAGTGTGTGGCAGGCCAAAAATCCTAAAAGGAACATAAATACAGGCCTGACATACGCATGCCCTTTTTTGACCAGCCGTTTTTGGGAGATCTGCAGAGGGCAAAAACTTTTTTTTAAATTTGCCTCTTCAAAATCTTGGTGCTTTTTATACTCCGGTGCATCTTATACTTATATAAAAATATGGCAATTATTTAGGGGAGACACATCAACACGATGTCAAGCCCTCCCTCCCAGGTGCATGCTGTCAATGCACTTCGTAAGAGAGCTACTGCTCCTGAGGCTCCTCCCCTCCCTCTCCCTCCCTTCCCCCAAGCCCTCCTGTGCGAAAGAAAAGCACCAGGAAACCTCCGGTTCTGATTCTCCTTTGGTTCCATTTATTTCAGGGTCCACGAGGGGTTCAAGGCCCTCCAGGTCCATCAGGGAAACCAGGACGGCGGGTAGGTAAACCCTGAATCGCTTGGCAAGGCCTGGGCAATCCTGGCACGCTCAAAGGTTCCATGCCAATCATTGGTCTTGGCCAAAAGACCCTGGGAGGCCACCCATGCCAGTCATTGGCCGGGTGCCCCAAAGCAGAATGAGAAGCCCAAACGAAACCAAACCCTTCATCCAGAGTCTGCTTGTGCTCTGATCAAAGCTCCTTCGCTTCAGTTCTGAAGGGCTTTGCCAGAATTCTGCCCAAATGGCTTTGCTTCTTCTTTAAGTAAATATCAACAACCTCTCAATTTTTGGGAGCCGAAGAGAAAAAGGTTAAAAGTGGAAGAAAGGGAAAAAGAACTACATTAGTAGACTGAAGAGAATAGTAGTAGTAAGATTGTTATTGTGATGTAACTAATTAAGAAATAAAGAAATGTTAGTCCATTGTTAATGGTAGAAAAAATGTGAAAGAAATACTCTCTGTGCTTAAATTGAATTAGAGGACGTATGCCTGTTTATAGCAAAATATACCAATGGAGAAAATAAGGAGGGGAAAATTGGTGTAATTTTGAAGGGGCAATGGAAGATATTGTTTATGTATTAAGAAAAAATAATCATAAAGAGGAAAAATAATGGTAGAGAATAATTTGGCTGAAAGTGAAAATGAAACTGATGTAAAAAGGACTGTGGAATTGAGAGGATGTAAAAGAAAAGACCTGGACAACTCTTGGTTCCGCTTTCAATAAACTCTTTATCTCCTTAAGTGCTGGCATCTGCTGTGGGCTATTACAAAAGACTGGGGGCTGCTTTCTGCCTCTAAAAACATGTTTCTCCATTTCTCCTTTAGGGAAATACGATATTCTGCCCTTTTAAAATATTTCCCAAAATATTTCATTCTTCTGGGGGAGGGGGGGATAATTCCCACACACGCGTGACTTTGGTTCCCAGCTCTGATCCGTCTACTACTGAACCTTTGCAGAATTTCTTGGACCAGTACTTGATTAAACTACAGTCCTGGGGCCAGCAGGGAGGGTGTACACCATGGTTTAGGGCAGGCCAGCTCTTGGAAGCAGAAGATGGAAGAGCCAAGATCCATCCTGATTTAGACCCCGTCAGATGCCTTGTGAGGAGGCATCACAAGGGGGAAGAAGGGAAACAGGAGAGTGGAGGGATTGTCTGATAACTTGGCCTCAGCTCCAGGGCAAATTTAGTGGCTCTTTGATCTAGTTTTGCTGCTTAATCTCTTTTTCTGACCTCATTTCAGGGACGGGCTGGCAGCGATGGTGCTCGGGGGATGCCAGGCCAAACGGGACCGAAGGTAACCACAGCATCCACCCTCTCACCCCTGCTCTTCTTTCACCATCCCAGGCGTTTTTTCCCAGGAAACCTGGCACATTTGGGGGGGGGGGAGATTCCACGCTGAGCGGCAGACAATTAGCCATTTACACAACTGCCTCCTTTCCATGGCCTCACTCGGCTTTCATCAAAAGAGGCAAGCAATATCATCACCAAATCTGAATGCAGAGACATTTGCCTGGAAGTTGTATATTAGCAGGTTTAAGTGGCTGATTATGTAGGTACTTAACGTGGAGAGAGATGTGGGGAGGGAATTGTTAAAGAGAAGGAGGACTGCAAATCATTTGAGTCTCCTCCGAGTCTCTTGCTCTCCGGAGCTTGAGCTTCTGGGAGGAGGGAGAGAGCTGGCAGGAGCGTAATTTATGGCCAGAGAGGTGAGAACTAATTCCAACAGGCGAGGTTGTGCAAGGATGCTCCGAGATGCAGGAGGAGTCCCCATCCATCAGCTTTCTCCTCATAGATCCTACAAGGACAGCTTAAACTGCCTTCGGAAACGTCCAGGCCATCCATTTGTTGGAAGAAATAGCCATCTGGTTCAGTTCCAAGCCGGAGGGGTGGGGGGAAGGCGCTGGAGGCAAAATGGAGTCTGGAGGTGGATTGGATAATGTTGAAGCAGAACCATATGGATTCTGGTGCAGCTGACCACATGTTGAGAGTAGTTTAATAGCTTCTCTTGGGCTTGGCACTTGAGCTTCCTGTTCCTGTGCAAGAACATGTATTCTATTAGCTGTTGTCAGACTCCCACAGGGCCACATAGGGGTTACGTAGGGGTCATTGCTGGCTCTATAGGTTGTCTGAGCTAGGTTTGGTTGAAGTTTGGTCTGCTCCGAGATGATGCAATGAAGGAGCTTGAAAGGGTGTTGGGCAATTCCTATTGTGGCTTAATGGTTTTGTCCTGGTTTGGATCTTGAGTGAGGGCCAATCTGCCTTTATTCAACCTAGTTGCTGGGAGTGATGGATGAACAAATCTGCATTTTTAAAAGCTGCCCCAGCTTAGTGTCTGCTTGTGGGGGCAGGGAACGGAGGCTCTGAGTTTCTGTCTCCCTTAAGATTTTTTTATTTATTTCTCTTTTAGGGAAAATATTATATTCCGCCTTTTTAAATATTTTAAAACATTTCATCCTTCTAGGAGAGGGCCGGGTGCTGGCTTCCTACGCATTCTCCTATGCCTCCCCCTTCTCATGGGCTGGCACCAGGAGACTGTGCAATTGCACACGGGGAGAAGCATGTCTGTGCGTGTCAGAGAGGCGGGCAATCCTCGGTCAGAGCAGAGGGAGCAGCTTCCTGCAGGGAGGGCTGGCATGGGCAGGAACGTAGGCGGAGATTCTGCTTACAGGAATAAAAAAATAACAGGACCAAAGTTTAAAAATAGAGGTTGGCGAAGCACCTGAGAGTTACAAACAGAAGACCGATATTTTAGGAGAGAGGAGGACTGAGAGGCAGCGGGGATTTTTTTTACAGATTTTCAAATAAAGAACCGCATTAAAAATACAACCTGAACCCCTTCCTCTTGCAGGCAGCTTCTGGCCTCTCCTTGGCTGCCAAGGCAAGGCAGTGGGGAGGACTGGGGTGTGTGCATGAGGCTTGGCCCCTATCTGGGGTGGGAAGCAAGTCCCACCCAACAGGAATAGTCAGGGAGGTGCCTCAAATCAGATGCTGCCTGCAAGTGGCGACCCCGGGGTCCTCCAAGGCCTCCCAATAATTGCCATTTTCAACGTGATCCTTTGGGAAGTTGCCCTCTTTAAATGTCGCTGCAATTAAACACAACCTCATGGAGCTTTTGCCCAACTCTTGATGCTCAGTTGGCCTAGAAAGGTGGCACCATTTTGGGTTTCTTTATCCTGTTCTGAGTCAAGAGGGCAAATGCCTGAAACGGGGAACTGAGCACAAAACGGCCTCTGGAGAGAGAAGGTTATTGCAAGTGACTGGAGGGGGTGTTGGAAGTCTCTCCAAGGGCCCCCATCTTCTCCCCCCCCACTTTAGCAAACACTCTCCCCTTCCCCTCGCCTCCCCTTCTCTTTCCCCTCCGTCCCTCCCCCCTTTCCCTCCCCTCCCTCTCTCTCTCCTTCCATTCTCCTCCCCTTCCCCTTGCCTCCCCTTATCTTTCCCTCCCCTTCGCCTTCACCTCTTCTTCCCTTCCCCTCCCCTTCCCCTCCCCTCCCCTTCTCTTCCCTCCTTTACCCCTTCCCTTTCCCTCCCCTCCCTCTCCCTCTCCTCCCCTTCTTTCCTTTCCGCCTTCCCTTCCCTCTTCCCTCCCTCCCTCCTTTCCTTGCCCTTCCCTCCATGCTTGGATGCTCCATGCCCTCTGAGAGAGAAGGCAGGAGCTGTCCAGGCCCTTGCTGGGTGAGCTTAGGCAGAGGAAGGAACGGGGAAAGAGCCAGGGCAGAGCAGAGAAAGCAGAGCCACCACCAGGCTAGGGTTGATGTTCCCAAGGAGGATTTCCCAGTTGAGGGCTGAGCAGGCACCGGAGCTCCTAAAATCTAGGAAGCTGCCAGCCTTGGCCTGGATGGACCTGAATGCCCGTTGGCCCAGATTCCCAGGCTGCCTGAGCCGGCTCCCTTCTGCCAAGCAGACCCCAAAGCAGACCAAGCATTTCTCCACTCTGTCCATCTTCTCAAATCCTGCTTGGAGATGGGACTCCCTGGGGGTTTGGGAACTCTCTGAGGGCTGGGCCACGATCCACCACCTCTTCTGGATCTGGAAGCCCCTCTCCCTCTGAACTCTTTTGCAGGGTGACCGAGGTTTCGGTGGCCTGGCTGGGATGCGTGGAGACAAGGGGAACAGGGTAAGTCCTGCTTACGTTTCTGCTTTGTTCTGCTTCCTGAAAGTTGCTAAGGAGAAGATGGCCTCTGTTGGCTTCTTTGGGTTTTTTTTTTTTTCTGCCAGCAAAAGTTGGTTTTGACTGACCAATTTCTCAGAGCGGATTGGAGAGGACGAAGATCTCCTGATCTTGACTGGTGGTCCTTCCCTGTGATCCAGAGGATCTGGGCCTTGAGCGGCCGGGTCTGTCCTCTGTGACTTTTCCCTGCCTCAGTTAGGGGTGAGGAGAGGTTTTTCAAGAAGGGAAGAGAGGGAGGAGAATTTAAGGTCAGGACTCTCCCAAAGGTGCTTTTTTCAGAGGCAACTGGACTGTCCTGTTTTTCTTTTGAAAACAATTTGCTTCTCATCCAAGAAGCTTCTTCAGCTCTGGCTGGATGGTGGGGAACGGAAGGATTTATATTCCTTGGAGACAGCTGGTCATTTTCATCCTTTTAGGGGATCCTTGAAACACTTGGAAATTTATCTGTGTCCTCAGGGCCACCTGAGTGGTGCAAATGGTTCCTGTAGCCTGCAATTTTTTCCCCCTCTGGAAATCCATTCCTATAGATTTTTAGCTATACAATTTGAGATGAAGACCCTTTGAATGGGGGTGGGGGTAGGAATGGATTTCCAGAAGTAAAATTAACACTACAGGAACCATTTGCACCACTCAGGCAGTGGCAAAATTCATTTTTTTTTACTGCCGGTTCGGTGGGCGTGGCTTGGTGGGCGTGGCAGGGGAAGGATCCTGCAAAATCCCCATTCCCTCCCCACTCCTGGGGCCAGCCAAAGGTGGGATTTGCCCGTTTCATTTCATTTCATTTATTAAATTTATAGGCCACCCAATCCCGGAGGACTCCGGGCGGCTTACAACGAAAGAAGAAAAAAAAGAAAAGCAAAATAAGTAAAAAAATAGTTTAAAATTCACAACACACATACGTTCTAATCGGGGCTGGACCTTAACACTAAGGTCAACAGCCCCAGGCCTGCCGGAACAGCCAGGTTTTAACGGTTCTCTGAACTACTCAAAATTTCCACTACCGGTTCTCCAGAACCTGCTGGATTTCACCCCTGCACTCTGGTGACTCTGAGGACCCAGATAACTCTCCCAAGTGCTTCAATAACACTCTCAAAGGATGCAAAAGACCAGCCGTCTGCAAGGACCATAAATCCTCCCATTCCCCACCATCCAGTCAGAGCTGAAGAAGCTCCTTGGATGAGAAGGGAAACGTCTTCAAAAGAAAAAAACAAGAAAGTCCAGTTGCCTCCTGAAAAAGCCCCTTTGGGACAACCATGACCTGGATGACTGAGAATCTCTACAGACTTAAGGCCAGGACTGGTTTTTTTTAAATTAAATGCTCCATTTTTCTCAACTTCCAGCCCTTGCCACAGAATCTTATGTGTGCTGTAAAACAAACGGGGGAGCTTTTAAGACCTTGAAGACAGATCCTAGTGTTGAAAGGAATGTCCGGGACCGAGCTTGAAATCCCCCGTGCAGCTGTGAGCTGCAGTGGAAGATTTTAATGAGGGGCTTGTTCAGGCATTGAGGACGCGTCTGAGGTTTTTCCCGAACGCTGCTTGAAAACTTCAACAGTGACACATCCAGGCCAACCTGAGGGAGGATGTCATTGAGAAAACTGAGAATGATTTGCAGATAATGGTCTTACACAGAATTCCTCTTGTTTTGAAGCATCCGGGCCCAGCAGGCACCAAACGCTCCCAGGAGGCAGCTGGGCTTTGACCATTATCCTTTCGGAGGCCTCCCATGGCCAATAGCTTGGGCAACTCTTTACTGCTCCTCAATAAAAAAATGGCCATCTGGGCTGCCACATTAATTCGCATTCTTTCCTTCTGGCACCTCGGAGATCTTTACGTTGGCATTTATATCACCCTGGTGCTCTCTTTCATTTTGAGTCCCTCTTTTCCTCATTCCTAATAGTATTGCTATTTTTATTTGACTTCAAATTTAACTCTGTCTGCCAACTGCCTAAGCAGAGAAAGCATCTGCTGTCAGGCAGGAGGTTGGACTTCCATGCCAAGAGGAGCATAGGTGGCTGGAAGGGACCTTGGAGGTCTTCTAGTCCAGCCCCCTGCTCAAGCAGGAGATTCTAAACAATTTCAGACAAGTGGCTTCCAATCTTTTCTTAAAAATCTCCAGCACACACACCTTATGATGGCAAGCAGTTCCACCAGTTGATCGTCCTCACTGTTAGGAAATTTCTCCTTACTGTCCTTGATCAGTTTCCACCCAATGCTTCTTACCCTGTCCTCTGGTGCTTTGGAGAATAATTGGATCGTGCCCCCCCCCTTTGTGGCAGCCCCTTAAATACTGGAATCCTGCTATCATGTCACCCCTAATTCTACTTTTCTCTAGACTGGCCAAACCCAAATCCTGCAGCCGTCCGTCCTGTTTTAGCCTCCTAAGGGAAGGTTGGGTGGGAGGGAAGGGCTCCTCCTCTTCCTTTAGGGTTGAGATGTAGAGCAGGGGCCTCCAACCTTGGCGACTTTAAGACTTGTGGACTTCAACTCCCATCTCCAACTCCCATCTTAGTTGCTCTTCTCTGAACTTTTTCCAAGGTCTCAATATATTTTTTGTAGTCTGGAGACCAAAATTGGTTGCAGCATTCTAGGCATGGTCTTACTAGGGTTTTATAAAGTGGTACTTTATAAAGTATTAAAAATTTGAAAGAGGGTAGGTAAGGCAGAATACCAGCAAATAACCCAAATCTACAAAGATGTCATCTCAGTGGCTCTTCTCTGCACTTCCCCCCCCCCCCCCAAAGTCTCAACATCGTTTTGTAATGTGGTGACCAAAACTGGATGCTGTATTCCGGGTGTGGCCTAAATAAGGATGTATAAAGTGGTACTAATATTTGCATGGCCCCTTATCCATACACGCAGTGGGGCCTTTAGAAAGGTCCACAGTCCCTAAGGGCTTCCAAGAAGATCTAGAGTGGGGGTGTCCAAACTTGGGAACTTTAAGACTTGTGGACTTCAACTCCCAGAATTCCCCAGCCAGCTGGCCTTCCTCATCCACACAGAGCTTCCTCTTCTCCTCCAATGGCATTCACTGTGTAGTTGTGGAAGACTCTGCCAGCCAGTTCTCCCAGCCTTTGACTCTTGAGATTTTTTTTGTGGGGAGGGGGGCATAAAAATATAACTGATGCTTTTTTCTCTTCAGGGTGATCCTGGCCCCTCAGGCCCCCCAGGAGCCCCAGGTGAAGATGGTGACCGGGTGAGTTCAGTCAAGGGTCCTTGTGAACCTTAAATATTTTGGGGTCTGTTTATCATTCACTGAGCTTACGCTGTAAATCAACCACTACCCTCCAGGCACATGGAGACCAGGTTATGCCTCCAGAGGTGAAACAAAGACCTTCAGTGATGGGCTATAGGATCCCACCCTATATGTGCGATGTATAAATCTAGGTAGGCTTATAGACAAAGGATTCTTGTAGATCCTTCAGCTGGTGACTTGATCCATCCCTGATTGTCCTCCCTGGGTCAAATGTAGCCCCCCAACTTTCACCTTTTGTTTAAGCAATTCAGCTGGATGAGACCAATATTTCCGTGGTCTCGTTGGAGTCCTTGTCTTCAGAATAGAGCAGAATATCATAGTTGGAAGAGACCTTGGAGGTCTTCTAGCCCAAACCCCAGCTCAAGCAAGAGACCCTGTATATTACAGACAAGTGACTGTCCAGTCTCCTCTTAAAAACCTCCAGCGATGGAGCGCCCATGGTTTCTGGTGGCAAGCTGTTCCACTGGTTCATTGTCCTCACTGTGAGGAAGTTTCTCCTTAATTCTAGGTTGCGTCTCTTCTTGATTAGTTTCCATCCGTCGTTTCTTGTCTTGCCTTCTAGTGAACGAAGCTGCCTCGCTTTCCCTCCCCAAGTAGTTTGTCCCATCCTACGATTGTTTAATAAGAGGGGCCTGATTAGGGTCTGGCTCTTACCCCCCCCCTCTTCTTTCTCCTGCCAAACAGGGTGATGATGGAGAAGTTGGGCCCAGAGGTCTCCCCGGTGAACCGGTAAGTGTCTGGAAAATGGAGGCAGCTCCATTCCTTTGAGTAATGGGGGAGGCATTTAAAGCACACAGCCAGGAGTGGTGTGGTGGCCTAGAGGTGGAGCTCTCGCCTCACAATCAGGAGGCTGTGGGTTCGATCCAAGATAGAGGCAGATATTTTTCTCTCTCTGGGCACAATGAGAATATATCTGCTGAACAAAACTCCGTAATGGAGACAGGAAGGGCATCCGGCCATGGAAACACTCTGCTAGCTCCATTCAGTTGCCCAGACTCCACCCCACATGGGATTATGGGGTCATCAAAAGATGATGATGATTTAAGCCACATGTCCAAGAGCAGAATGTATGAATTGGTGGGGACCAGGGGAGGGTGCTTGGGAATCAGCGGGGACGGCCCTACGGGGACTCCAGATACAATGTGTAGAAAGGGCTCAGGTGATGTCATTGTTGAACTGCTCCTGCCACAAACTCTCCTGAGATCCTTCACTGAAGGCGAACGGAGGACTTTTGTGTTCTTGTAGCCTTAAAACAACCAGAATAGATGATCTCTGTGATGCCAGGGCATGGCATAGAGATAACATAGGCAGCTGGCAGTTCAAACTGCCCCTTTATTGCTTCAAATTCCCCACTTTTCTGGCAAGTCCCACACACCTCCAGCCTCCAACAAGAAAGTCCAGCTGCAAAAGCTCCTTTGAGACATTGAGACAGGATTTGGGCATTTGAGCAGCGCATATGATCTGAGGATGCATGTTATGCATGTGTGAACACAGAGAGTTAGGACTGCTGTGGGGGACGACATTGAGTGCGACTTTGGGGTGCTCTGTGTGTTCTTGGTTTGCTCTGCTTGTCCATCATTTGTGCTCAGGGAATTATCAGTGTGAAATTAGCCTTTCGCAGAGGAAGGGCTGTTGTATCACCGCAGCTGCTCCGACTGACATGGCTACCAATTGGCTGTAGAAGTTGTAACTCGCCTTTTCTGGCTGAGAGAGCAGCCCTTTCCTCCACTTCTGCCAGTTTCCCCGGGGGTTTTGTTGCTTCTGCCCCTAAGACCATTTGAGCATCTGCACTTCTCACCAGGAATGACAAAGTCCTTGGTGCTCCCCTAGCTTGGTGATTTGCTTGCCGATGTTTCATCACCCGTCTTATCAGTGCACTGATGATGTTACCCAGTTAGGTAATGAAATGTTGGCAAGCAGATCACCAACTTCGGAGAGCACCGATAACTCCCCAGTGGAAAGCCAAGCTAAATTTTTCTTCTATTCAAGAGGATGAAGTTCCTTGAATGGAGTGGCTGGGGAGAGGAGCTGTGGAGGCTGATGAGGCAGCTCCTTCAATATCAGGGTAATGATGATTTATTAGCTGACTAGCTGCTGTAAGGCTGTAAGACTGAAATGATGATGCAATGAGAATGAATCAGCAGGTTTATTTAACTGTTATCACTTTAAGAGGCTGTATATATAGGAGAAGCCCTGTGAGGGCGCTCTCTCCATACACGTGTGCTTCCGTGCTATAGTTGATGATTGATTGCCTGATTTTGCCTAGTATATGTATGTATGTAGTCCTTGTAGATAAACCACTGTTTGAAAGACAAGCCTGTTTACTGTATTTTGCTCCTGAGTTGTCTCAAAATAGTCACACTGTGTGCACACTCTGACATTCAAACTGGTCCTTCTGCAACTGAGAGCCAATTGGTACCAATTCCATCCTCTTCTTGGATGGGTCAGCAAGAGCCTGTATGAAAAAGGTTGACGTTGGCATTGTGGAAGTTAGTTGGCCCAGATAGTCTCACATCAGTGGGTTTCATGAGGCTTTCCAACCAGTAGAAGAAGCTGCCCAATCCGCTGTCACCAAAGGCCTTTCTCCATCAATGTAGATAAAACGGTATAACAGGGTCGGGAGGAACCTCAGAGGTGTTCTAGTCCAACCCATCTGGGACAAATGTTTCCAGACAGAAGGTTTGAAGTACAAGTAGTCCTCGACTTACAGCCTCAATTGAGCCCACAATTTCTGTTTTTAAGAAAAACATTTGTGAAATGAGTTTTGCTCCATTTTATGATCTTTCTTGCCACAGTTGTTAAGTGAATCACTGCAGTTGTTAATTAGTAAGATAGTAGTTACCGTATTTGTCAGAGTATAAGATGCACCAGAGTATAGGACACACCCAGGTTGTGAAGAGGCAAGAGAGAGAGAGAGAGAAATACACAGAGATAAAGAGAGATAAATACAGTAGAGAAGTAGGGAGGGAGAGTAGGTAGGTTGGTAGGTAGAGGGATAGAGAGAGAAAAAATAGAGAGAGAAAAATACAGTAGATAGATAGGGGGAGAGAGTGAGAGTAGGTGGGTAGGTAGATGTTTCCAGGTGTATTTATCCATGTGTTGGAGAAGGAAATAGCTGACAACTTGTAGCACCTGAAACTTTGTTTCTGCTGGTACAGCACTTGACCAATGTAATTCTCATCAAACACTCTAACAGCTTTCCGAAAGTGGGGGGGGGGGAGTTTTTGCACTCTGCAAACCTCCCCAAAACTGCCATTTTTTGAGAAAACGGGCCCATTTTTAAAAAAAGGCATGAATAGCCTTGGGGAGGCTTGCAGAGTGCTCCTGGTGGGGGGGACATGAGCAAAAAACAGCCTGTTTTTCGCAAAAACAGGCCATTTTTTGTCAAAAAAAATTGCATGCATATCCTTATGGAGGCTTATAGAGTGCTGCTGGGGGTGGGCAAAAACGCCCCGTTTTTGCTCATTTCTGCCCTCCCCAGCCCCCAGGAAGTGTCTGAAAGCCTCCATAAGGCTTTGCTCGGCCATGTTGGTGAAGGGGGCAGGGCTGCAGGAGGCAAAAATTGCTGTATTCGATGTATAAGACGCACCCAGATTTTCAGCCTCTTTTTAGAGGAAAAAAGATGCATCTTATACTCCAAAAAAGATGGTAAGTGAATCTGGTTTTCCCACGGACTTTGCTTGTCAGAAGGTCGTAAATGGTGATCACACGACCTGCATGTGACACTGCAACCGTCATAAATATGAATCAGTTGCCAAGTGTTTGAATTTTGATCACGTGACCATGGGGATGCTGCAACAGTCGTAAGTGTGAAAAACAGTCATGTCACTTTTTTCAGTGCCTTTGTAACTTCAAATGGTCAAATGAACTGTTGTAAGAACAGGACTACCTGTATTAGAGTAGAGTAGAGTAGAGTAGAGTAGAGTAGAGTAGAGTAGAGTAGAGTAGAGTAGAGTAGAGTATAGAGTAGACTAATAATAGCATAGCATAGCACCTTGGAGGTCTTCTATGGTTTAGTCCAATCTTTTCTTGCAATCCTCCAGTGGAGGAACAAATAATGCATACTAGGATTTTTTTCACTTGGGTTATTATTATGTAGGCTTTCTCCTCCAGGATTCAAACCCATCTACCATGCATAGAGTGGCAAATTCTGTGTTGCTGCAATGTCCACAAGAAAAAAAAAAACGTTTACAGAATTATAGCTGTCAATTGTACCAATTTTTGGGAGATATTGCTAACAATTTTTGGAACATTATATTTACTCACATATTTATAGGCTTTTCACCCACATAAAGGTGAATAGGAGTGACCCTAACAGTTTGAGAACATGTATTCTATTCTATTCTATTCTATTCTATTCTTTCACTTGGGTATCAGCCCTACAAATTGACTTTGTGCTGTTAGGCTTCAGACAATAGGTTGAAATTATGGTCCTTTTTGGTCAACTTTATTTTTGCCCACATATTGTTCAGAATACTGAACAATATGTGGACTTCTCTCTGCTGGTTGCCAAAAAACTGTCAGTGCTTTATTTTTGTATTTTTCGATGGATGCTACACTGAAGTCACGAGTTCTAGTCTTGCCTTAGCTATGAAAATTGGCTGGGAGACTTTGGGTCAGCCCGTCTCTCTCAGTCTAACCCACCTCACAGGGTTGTCCTGGTGGGAGAAACAGGAGAAGAAGGAAAATGTGTTGGATATGTTTGGCCCCTTGACTTAATTGTAAAAATAATAAAGGTGCAATACAAGTAAATAAATAAATTGCACCTCCCTGTAATGGAGGCCACCTTCGGCCTTGGCTGCTGGGTCCTTTGGTCATGGCCAGTGTGGTCACACAGAACTGGGTCTTCTTCTTAGGTTGCCACTCCTGATGCTCATGAAGCAACATTCCCCCTCAACATTGTCGATTGCCTTTTCCAGTGCCAAGTTTATAGCACAGCACAAGTGGAATCTTTTCTGCTTCTCGTGGACACTTCCAAATTAGACTTGTTTCTTCTTGCAGGGTCCCCGTGGTTTGCTTGGACCGAAGGGACCTCCGGGGCCCCCAGGACCTCCGGTGAGTAGAATGAAATATTTTGGCAGGAAGTCGGGATGCCTCTCTGCCACCCATGATTGCCTCCCGTCTTTCAGTTCTCAAGGACATTTTCTCACATCATTGCAGTGGCAAAAAACACACTTTGCACTTGGTTGGCTTTCATGATTTTGCGTGGTAATATTTTCCCACCTTCCAATATGCTGCGCAAATGCTGATCAGAAGCAGAGTTTTCAGGGCTGGACTGCAGGAAAGATGAGTTTAGGCATTATTCCTCCTCCCAGACCAGACAGAGATTTCCTGGGTGCAACCATGCTGCCTTTGCCACCAGACCTGCAGAGTGGGTGAACGGGACTGCTGTTTGGCCTATGGGTGCCCCGGGGTCAGTGCTCGGGGCCCGTGAGCTCAATCCCACATCACCCTTCCCTGGGAGCAGGAGAAAGCCAAGCACGAAGCACCATGCCTGCAGTGGAGGGAGGCTCTACAAATGGGTGGAAACGCTGGGTGTGGGGAGGGGGAGGTTTAGCCCAGTTCTTCTCCCTGCAAAGGACTTTGGCAGGAAAACCTCAGGCCAGCAACTTTTGGGACAGGATGAGCCCAGTTTTAGTCCCCCTCTTTCACTCGCCAAGGCAAGGGCCAAACCCGCCGAGGATTTTGCATGGGGGATAAAGCAAGAGGCCTAGAGGTGGAGCTCTCACCTCACAGTCAGGAGTTTGACTGTAAGTTTGATCCTAGGTAGAGGCAGATTTTTTTTTCTCTCTGGGCACAATGAGAATATATCTGCTGAGAAAAAACTCTGCACTGGTGACAAGAAGGGCATCCGGCCAGTAAACACTCTGCTAGCTCCATTCACTTGCCCGGACTCTATCCTGCAAGGGATTATGGGGTCATTAAATGAGGATGAGGATGATAAAGCAAAACAGGCCTTTTTATTGTTTTTAAAGATGCCCCCATTTCTCCTATTGAAAGGTTCTGTTTCTGCACCGTGATGTGAAATAGGGAGGGGAGGCTTGGGAACCATTTCTGTGTGTTGCCCAACCTTTGCTCCTCCCAGAGTTTTCCTGGCAGGCTTCACTCCGCCTAACACAGCTGGAAAGAGGGCTGGGTGGGGCTTCTGTCCATGCTCACTGGGGTTCATGTTGTGCCTTTGCCTTCTTTTTTTGAATTTCCCCCTCAGGGCATTGCTGGCATGGATGGACACTCCGGCCCGAAGGGGAATGTGGTAAGTGCCTGCCCGCCACGGGGGAGCTCACTGACGCTGCATACATTAAACCCACTAATGACTTTTCAGACCGTCTTCATTTTGAAGCTGGTGGACATCGCTTTCCTAAAGTAAATGGCGCTAATTAATTTTACATTTTAAATTGATTTTCATGAGCAGCATATTGCGTTTTCTTGAGTAAAGAACTCGCTGGAGTAATCAGTGGCCATCAAATATTCCAGCGTTGGGGGCTGTGTGTCTCTGGGTGGATCAGGAGGCACTTAGGTGCATAATTGGTTGCACACGGCTTACTCTGGAAGCCAGAAGGAAGAAAGGAGACGGAGGTCGTCCCGCTCTTGAAGGACCGTCCCAAGGACGATGGCTGGATTATTCTCCAGGGAGTCCAAAGGCAGGACAAGAACCGGTGGGTTGCTGCCAGCATTACTGCCGGTTCGGTGCACAAAAAAAATCTGCAAAATCAAGATGGCGCCCACGGCGATAGAACCGGTTTGGGGGCGTGGCAGGCCGAGTTACTATCTACTCAGCCGTACCGGTAGGAACCAGCCTCTGGACAAGAACCTTCTGGGTGGGAGCATTGCTGAGGGAGACCTCCACTCGAAAGCAGGAGGCTGGACCTGCTCTCTACGTCCTCTCTGTTGCTTTCATCTTTCTCTCCTTTCTTCTCTTTTGCAGCTCTATCCAGACCCAGAGCTCTTCCTCCTGGGTTCTCCTTTCCAGACCCCTCATCGTCCCTTCCGTGAACTTACTCCACTTTCATAGAATCCTAGGGATGGAAGGGGCCTCAGAGATCTTCTAGTGAAACCCCCCGCCCAAGTCAGGAGTTCCTATACCATCCCGGACAAATGGGGGTCCAATCTTTCCTTGAAAACCTCCAGTGACGGAGCACCCACGAGTCTAGGAGGCAAGCTGAGCCCTTCGATTCATAGCTTGGAGTCCATTTTGAACTACGATGCCCAGAACTCCAAATGGGGTCTGAATGGGACAGTCGCTTCCGAGGGGTCCTCATTGCTCTCTGGTTGTTTTCTTGCAGATGTTTCATTATCCAAACTAGATAACATCATCAGTGCTAATAAGGAGTAGGATTTGCTCTCATTTTATGTTCTAGTGCAACGGTGTCAGATTCAATTTCATTGAGGGCTGCATCGGGGGTGGGGGGGCATGGGGTGTGGCCAGCTCGACGTCACTCGTGTCAGGGGCGCCTATGGTGGCCCGAGAGCTCTGCCAGAGAAAACAGGCTCCTGAGCTCCGTTTTCAGCTGGGACTGTCTCCTGCAATCCTCTGCCACCGAAAATGGAGCACACAGCCGTCCCAAGCTCCATTTTTGCTGGCAGACGCACCGTGGGCGGCTCCTTTGCTGTTTCCAGGGGCCAAATCTAAGCACCCCATGGGCCGGATCCGGCCCCCGGGCCTTGAGTTTGAAACCCTTGTTCTAGTGACTTGCCCTGTCAGTGTTGGTGCGGGTGGAGTTGACGGTTCTTTGGTTGGGCTGTTGACCGTTTGGCAGTTCTTTCATTTGTAGTATTTACTTCTTGAATGTTGGTCAGTTCTCCTAATCCGGGCTGGGCTCCTGTTAATGGACCTCAAGGTAGCCCTTTCCTTGAGGAAGTTGCTTCCCTCTTCTGGCTTACATGTCCTGTGTGGTTGAGGAGGAGGCCCCTTCGCGTCCCACTGCCAGGACTCAGATCCTGTCCATTGGTCCTTTATTTTCCCACCCAAATCTGTTCCTTTCTATTTTCTCCTTGCTAAATTCCCTGCTACTCATTTCCGCTCTTTTTGAATCTCCTCTTTCTCCTTTGATTACCCTGCTAGTTTTGTGTCCTCTCCATCAGGGGTCTCCAATCTTGGCTGAGGAACTCTGGGAGTTAAAGTCCAAAGTCTTAAAGTCGCCAAGGTTGGAGGCCCCTGCTCTACATCTCAACCCTAAAGGAAGAGCAGGAGCCCTTCCCTCCCACCCAACCTTCCCTTAGGAGAAAGGTCGTATCTTTCCTACAAGGAAGGAAGTCCTGTGCTCGACAAGGGGCCACTTTCTAGGCCAAGATGACCAATGGTGGGGAGAGAGGCACCATGGTTTGAGGGCGATCGTCAGAAGAACACCCACAGAGGAAGCGATTATTTTAAAAAAAGCATTAAACTGCACGGGACAGACTAACAATGAAGATAAAAAGAAAAAGATGTGCAGTATTTTCAAATTTGGAACACATTTTATCAATGTTTGGATAATAGAAGTAGAAATTAGGAGTTTAATATTGCTATGTAAACAAACTGAGGGACGCGGTGGATCAGTGGCTAAGACGCTGAGCTTGTTGATCAGAAAGGTCGGCAGTTCAGCGGTTCGAATCCCTAGCGCCGCATAACGGAGTGAGCTCCCGTGACTTGTCCCAGCTTCTGCCAACCTAGCAGTTCGAAAGCATGTAAAAAATGCAAATAAGAAAATAGGAACCGCCTTTGGTGGGAAGGGAACAGAGTTCCGTGCACCTTCGGCATTGAGTCATGCCGGCCACATGACCATGGCGACGTCTTCAGACAGTGCTGGCTCTTCGGCTTAGAAACGGAGATGAGCACCGCCCCCTAGAGTCAGGAATGACTAGCACATATGTGCAAGGGGAACCTTTATCTTTACCTTAAACAAACTGAACCAGACAGTACGCTGTCCACTAAGCACTTATTGTGTATTTATAAACATATAAATATAATTTTTTTTTAAAAAGAACTATGTCAGAAGTAGCCTCAAGTTTGCAGTCCCATATTTCACCATACTCAGAAATAAAAAAATGCTTCAGCTGTCGGATATCTGATCTGAAATTTCAATGCTTTTTGCGTTGTTGGTTTTTTTCCAACCATAAAAAGCATTATTAGCACCCCAAAATGACAAAACCAGGTAAAATGGATGTTTCAGGGTGTTTTTCATTAGCACATTAGAGGTTTTCTAAACAATTGTAGTCAGCAGTATTATGCTGCTAGGAGTCATATTCCTGGCAACTACTGCGTAGTATTTTTTTTAGTATTTTATTAAGGATTTATATGCCGCCCTTTTCCCTGAGGGGACTCAGGGCGGCTTACAACAATGAAGGGAAGGGAGTGCAAGACAAGACTTGAAAAAAAAGAATCGTGATTAAAAGAAATTAAACCATAAAAATACAACATTCACTCAACATTCGGGCGGGGTGAGAAATAATCCTATCCCCAGGCCTGACGGGATAGCCAGATCTTGAGGGCTGTGCGGAAGGCCTGGACTGTGGTGAGGGTACGGATCTCCACGGGGAGGTTGTTCCATAATGTCGGAGCTGCAACAGAGAAGGCTCTCCTCCGCGTAGTCGCCAGTCGGCACTGACTGGCGGATGGAATTCGGAGGAGGCCTACTCTGTGCGATCTGATGGGACGCAGGGAGGTGATTGGCAGGAGGCGGTCTCTCAAATAGTCAGATCCACTACCATGGAGCGCTTTATAGGTAGTAAGTAAGACCTTGAAGTGCACCCGACGATCCACAGGTAGCCAGCGCAGCTCACGGAGGATTGGTGTAATATGGACGAACCGTGGTGCGCCCATAATCACTCGCGCGGCCGCGTTCTGGACTAGCTGAAGTCGCCGGATGCTCTTCAAGGGCAGCCCCATGTAGAGCACATTGCAGTATTCCAGCCTAGAGATCACAAGGGCTCGAGTGACTGTTGTGAGAGCCTCCCGGTTCAGGTAGGGCCGCAACTGGCGCACCAGGCGAACCTGGGCAAATGCCCCCCTGGTCACAGCCGACAAGTGGTGGTCAAAACTCAGCTGTGGGTCCAGGAGGACTCCCAAGTTGCGGACCCTGTCTGAGGGGAACAGATTTTGCCCCCCCAGCCTGATCGATGGAACGTCAGCCAAATTTTTGGGAGGAAAACACAACAGCCACTCGGTCTTTTCCGGGTTGAGTACCAGTTTGCTAGCTCTCATCCAGTCTTTAACAGCCTCAAGGCCCCGGTTCATCACGTCCACCGCTTCATTGAGTTGGCACGGGGCGGACAGATACAACTGCGTATCGTCCGCATATTGATGGTACTTAATCCCGTGCCTCCGAATGATCTCGCCCAGCGGTTTCATGTATATGTTAAATAGCAGGGGGGACAGAACCGAGCCCTGCGGCACCCCACAGGTTAGGGGCCTCGGGGACGATCTCTCCCTCCCCACTAACACCGACTGCGACCTGTCTGAGAGGTAGGAGGAGAACCACTGTAAAACAGTGCCGCCCACCCCCACCTCCCGCAGTCGTCGCAGAAGGATACCATGGTCGATGGTATCGAAAGCCGCTGAGAGGTCGAGGAGAACCAGGATGGACGCATAGCCTCCATCTCTGGCTCTCCAGAGATCATCGGTCAATGCGACCAAAGCGGTTTCAGTGCTGTAACCGGGCCTGAAGCCAGACTGGAAGGGGTCAAGATAGTTAGCTTCCTCCAAGGTACGCTGAAGCTGTAAGGCCACCACCTTCTCAACAACCTTCCCCAGAGAGGGGAGGTTGGAGACTGGACGATAGTTGTTAAGAATTGCTGGATCCAAGGACGGTTTCTTCAGGAGGGGCCTCACCACCGCCGCCTTAAGCGCGGTGGGGAGGTGTCCCTCCCGAAGAGAGGCGGTGACAACCGCCTGGATCCAGCCTCGTGTCACCTCTCTGCTGTTGGCAGTCAGCCAGGAGGGACACGGGTCCAGTATACAGGTGGAGGGTTTTGCAACGGGTTTTGCCTGTTATTTTTTTGCAGCGTTACTGATAAAAAGTATCATCGGTTCTAACCCAAGATCTCCATGAGGGTTTTTCCTTTGGGTTTCTCTCAAGTGAAATCCAGCCAGCGTTGCTGAATGTGCGCTTTATGCTTTCTTTTTCAGGGTCCTCAAGGTGAGCCTGGACCCCCAGGTCAACAGGGAAGTCCAGGTGCTCAGGTGAGAAGGCGCAATTCCATTAGGGGGGTGCTGGAGGATCGGTCACCCCTTTTGCTCTGGGGTTGGGATGGACATTCCTAATGTCGGCCAGTTGATGAATGGAGGCGTGTAGCAAATTCCCTTCCTGCCACTGTTGGAAGAAAAATCCATCTGGTTCAGTTCCAAGCTGGGAGAAAAGCACTGGAATCATGGAGGCTGATTGGAAAGATGATTTACTGATGAAGCAGAACCACCAAGCCCATGGTTCTCTGGTGCAGCTGACCACATGGAGTGGAGCGTAGGGTTCTTTTTTTATAACTTGTCTTGGGGCTTTGAACTTGAGCTTCCTGTTCCAGTGCAAGAACATATCTTCTATTGGCTGTTGTCAGGCTCCCATGGTGTCATGTACAAATCAGAGTTTGTCTGAGCTAAACTTGGTCAACATGTTTGGCTGATGCAATGTCCTTAGGATGGAGTGCAATGCAGTGACCTCCGTGTCTTCTGCCAAATGGTCCTATTACATCCTGAAGGGCTTTGTGTTCATCCCATCACCCTGGAGCTGAAGGCCCTTTGTCTTGTAGATAGGCTGGCCCAGCCCTGCTGGGGCGATTAAGAAAGACTTGGGGGCTGCTTTCCAAGACCATGTTTCTCCTTTAGGGAAATATAATATTCTGCCTTTTTAAATATTTCCCAAAATATTTCATTCTTCTAGGAGAGGTGTGCGGGATAACTTTGTACACCACCTTCAGGTCAGGTGGGAAAATTCCAGCCTAAAGATCTGGAAAGACAAACCACATTGGGCGCCCCAGAATCCACATCTTCCTCAGTGGAAGAGACTTTAACGTATAAAACACCATCCCTGTGGAAGCTCCACAGCAGCCTCTCTTGATGGAGCATGGGAGGTTCCCAACTCCAGGAAATCTGCACCTGGCAGCCGCACAGTCTTCCTGCCTGGTTCCTTGCAGCATGGAGAGAGACTTGGTGTGATAGTCTCAGCACTCTGGAAAACGCCATGCTGGGGGAAAAGAGACCCTCCCTTTCCCTCAAGGATGGGAGTCCCAGAGACCCTCCTTTGCAAGCCAAAATCTAGGAGAGTTGCAAGAGTCCCAGAGAGTTTGTTGGAAGAAACGTCCATCTGGGTTCAGTCCCAAGTGGGGAGAAAGACACTGGAAACATGGAGGCTGCTTGGAAAGACGGTTTAATGGTGGACAGGACCACATGGTTTGAGGTCCTGGGCAAAAATGAGAGAGATGCCGAGAGTTCCTGGGTTTTATGCCCTCTGTTGGGCTTTGAATTTGAGCTTGTGTTCTGATTGGTTGTCAGACTCCCATGGGGCCATGCAGGGGCAACTCTGTAGGCTGCCATTGAGTCCCAAGCTTGGTTGGCTCTTGCTGGGTGATGATGTAATGAAAGAGCTTTGGGATTCCTATTGTGGCTCTGCCTGAAGGAGGTAGATCTTTGTTATGTAGAATAGACTGCCCCAGGCCTTAATGGCCAATTAACAAAAGTGTGTGTGTGGTGGGGTGGGGACTGAATTTCTGCCTCCCTTTTAGGGAAAATATTCTCCCCTTTTATTTTTTCCTAAAATATCTCATTTTCCTTGGAAGGGGATGGGTGCTGATTTCCTACAAGTTGAACATGTCTGGGTGCCTTGGGGAGGGGGGTTTCCTTGCCTCCTGCCACAGCTTTCCAATGCGGAGGGAGGAAGGAGACTGGAATCCCTTTTAGACCGAAAACCAACCCTGCTGTTGCTGGCTACTGTTGGAATTTGTCAAGTGTGTGTGTGTTTGTGTTTGTGTGTATGTGTGTGTGTTTCATCTTGTTGTGTAGAAGAAAACTTGGGGTTTAAGCCTGGACACCCGCAGGCTGGAAGTCTTCCCCTAGCTGGGTGAGGGTTGGGGTTAGGGAAGGAAGTGGCCCTCTGGGGTTCCCCTGGTGCCCTCTTTGCCTCTTACCCCCTTTCTCCCCTTCTCTTTCTAGGGTCTTCCCGGCCCTCAAGGTCCCATCGGAGCTCCCGGGGATAAGGTAGGTGGATGGCAAACGCCTGTCCTTTAGAAGAGGCCGGTGGACTTCGGGGCAGTCGCTGCTCTTGTGCTCAAATACCTGCCTGTGTATTTCTTTCACTTTCTGTGCGGGGGAGTCTTTTTCCTTTGAGGAAATAGATGCCACCCCCAGCCTCTCTATTACAGATTCTAACACTTGCACCCTCTGAAAAGAGGGTGGGTGAAAGCAGGAGTGGGTCAGGGTCCTGCCTTCCTCCAGCTTCCCTGAGTCTTCACGCCACCCGGTTTGGTTCAAGGATCAAAGCTCAGGACCCTGGACAGCACCCCGGAGTTTAGGGGAGCTGGTTGAAGTTTTAAAAGAGAGTCAGGGTCCCAAGAAACACCCCCAACGAAAGGAGACTCGGAGGCTTGAGTTTCCTCAAAGTTCCACTTTATTAGAGATGCCATTTTGGCACATCTGGGAAAAACCGACTCTGAGAGCTTCCAGGTTTTCCCCACCCAAAAGAAAGCTCCTGTCCATCACAAGGCCCAATCAGCCTCACCGTCATGCCACTCCAGTGCAGGGCAGAGTGGCCTTAACTCTTGGAGAAAGGAATGTTATTATGAGTATGCATCTCCCCAGCTCTGTATGAGCCCCCCTCCCAGTTTCCCACAGCAATCCGTGTGGCAGAAGGCCCAATGCAAAAGATGGCTTCCGGGCCTGACAGAGCGGGTGCTGGAGCAGGTGCCCAGGGCCAGTCTGGGCATTTGAGTTGCCTACATTCAGGCCATCCAGCAGAGCCTCGGCATCTGGGCAATGCTACTGGATCTCTTCCGGAAGGCCCCCCCTGGAGGCTTTGAGTGGGCAGAGGGCAGAGAAGTGCCCGGGCAGCCATCTTCTTCTGCTCTGCCCATCTCAGGTGGAACTGGAAGGCCCTGGCAAAGAGATCAATAACTGTCAGAGAATCTGACCCAACGGGCACCTGAGCCCAGCTCAGCTCAGCTCCTGCAGGACGCGGTGGAGAGCCTTGTCCTATTCTGAGCACTTCGTGAGGTCACTGGAGGGAAGGCGGAATACTTTGCAGGGGGAATGGGCTCCGTGGGAGGCACAGCAGGGGACGGAGGACGGCGGCACGAACCTTGTACTTGATCCAAGATGTTCCAGAGGGCTGGTTCCTGGAAGGCCTAAGTCAGCTCCTGGTTCCTAGGAGGAGCCTACAGTCTCGGAAAGCCCAGAGCATAATTGACCAGTAAGCTCCCTGCTCTTGCCCTCCTGCACGTTGGCTGCAAAAATGTCTCTTTCTTCCCTAGGGTCCCCTGGGGAAACCGGGTCTTCCTGGCATGCCTGGAGCAGATGGTCCCCCGGTAAGCTCTGCTGAGGTCCCTACAGGAGACCCTTCCTTCCTTCCTTCTTTCCTTCCTTCCTTCCTTCCTTCCTTCCTTCCTTCCTTCCTTCTCTTTCTTCCCTCCCTCCCACTCTCCCTCCTCCCTCTCTTCCTCTCTACCTCCCTCCCTCCCTTCTTCCCTTCCTTCCTGCCTCCACTGGATTCCTAAAGTGGGCAGGGTGTGTGCAAGATGATCTCCAAGGTCCCTTCCGACCCTTCCATTATATTAGCCTACAATCAAACCAGCATTGCTTGCAAAGATCGTTCCCAATAAAGAAAGCTAGATGGCTGTAAAATTCCATCCAAATGCCTGTCATCTTTGATTTGCAAATGTAAATATGTCCTTGGGAACCTGCCCTTCTCCAGTTTTGGCTTCTGCAAGGAAGATGGGTTGGTTGTGCATCTCTTGCATCTGCCTGCATTAATCAGAGGTCTGAGCATGTCTGAACAGATGCCTGTTTCAGTCCCGCAGAGAGAGGGAAGCTTTTGGGGAGGGGGCAGGAAAATACCCCCAGTGCTTCCCCTGGTAGGTTGACCTCCATTCTCTTGACCTGCAGAAACGGCCCTGGAAAGACAGCAGGGGGCTTTGCAGGTGCCCTTCCGTTTCTTGGCTTCTGCTCTTTGTGGCTAATTGGGAGAAGCACCAGCTGGAAGGCTGCCAAGGGGGAGGGGGGCAGCACTGGTTTCTGGCAGGGGCAGCCCTTGGCAGGTGCTCAGCCAAGGGGATTCCTAGAGATGCCAAGCTTTCTACCCAGAGATGCATTCCCAAGGCTTGATTTGTGGTGCCCATCTATACCTGGCTGTCTTGACCAAGATGGAGGATCCCCTAACCTAGAAGAATCCCCCCTTTGTCCCTGTTCTTTACTGGACCTTGGGCCTCAGGAGGGTTGATGAGCAGAGCACTTTCTGTCTGCCTGGCTGGTGGATAGGACAGCCAAGGGCCTTTGACTCTCCAAGAGACACTCCCAGCCCAGGGCACTCGGTCTGCTGGAACCCCCTGAGAGGGAAGGGCACACAGGGCTGGAATGGTAGCCAGCTGGGAGGGTGAAGAGAAGCTTGTCCAGCAGGCCCAAGGCAGGAAGAACAGGCAGCCCAGCCTTACACTTAGACAAGAAAAAACAGAAGGACACATACAGACTGGGGGAAACCAGGCTTAATAACAGTAACTGTAAGAGGGATCTTGGAGGCTTAGTTAAAGAGGAGCCAACAGTGTGCAGCAGAAGCCAAAAAAGCCAACACAATCCTAAATTGCATTAACAGAGGGATACAATCAAGATCAAGGGAGGTACTAACATTGCTCTATAAAGCCTTAGAAAGGCCACACCTAAAATACTGCATCCAGTTTTGGTCACCAAGCTATAAAAAAGATGTGGAGACTGTAGAAAGATTGCAGAGAAGAGCAACCAGGATGGTGAAGGGTCTGGAGGCTAAAACATACGATGAACGGTTTCAGGAACTGGGCATGGCTGATTTAGTGAAGAGAAGGACCAGGGGAGACAGGATAGCAGTCTTCCAATATTTGAGGGGATGCCACAGAGAGGAAAGGTGGGGGGTCAAGCTATTATCCAAAGCACCTGAAGGCCAGACAACGAATAATGGATGGAAACTGATCAAGGAAAGATTCAACCTGGAAATAAGGGGGAATTTCCTGACAGTGAGAACAATCAACCAAGGAACAAGTTGCCTTCGGAAATTGTAGGAGCTTCATTACTGGGAGCTTCCAAGAAGAGACTGGACTACCACCTGTCAGAAATGGTGTAGGGTCTGCTGTTTGGGTGAGGGGTTCGACTAGATGACCTACAAGGTCCCTTCCAGCTCTGTTCATCTGTTCATCGGCTTCTCTTGCTTTCCTTGCTTGCAGGGCCATCCTGGCAAAGAAGGGCCTCCGGGCGAGAAGGGCACCCAGGTAGGTAGACGTCAATTCCTCTGGGTTCATCCACCTGCCGTCATGAGAAAGGGGGCTGCAGAAAATAGCAAGATGAGAGGCCTCCAACCTGGACGTGCTGGGTGGGAAAACACAGCCCGACTCCACAACCTGTGGCACTTCTTGAGAGGGAAGAGTGGGGGGGGGAGGCCTCAGGAGACCCACAACTGCAAACAGGGGTCAGCAGGGAACCTGATGGGTGCATCTGGACACTGGTCTAGAGGTCACAACTAACCTTGTCTCCACAGTCCCTTCCCCAGTGGGTTGGGGGCGAGGGGGAAATCCCACTGAAAGATGTAGTTGCTGGTTTCTTCCAGCTGAAGGAGTTCCCTTAAGCCAGCTTCTCAAACCTTTGCCGAAGACAGTAATGCCTAGTGGCGTTTGCCTACTGACGTTGAAATTCACCAAGGCAGCGTGCTGGGAAGAGACGGGACTGGGAGAAATCGCAGCTGCCTCCCTGCTTTGGGATGATTCCCTCCTCCTTCTGGCTTTGTACCAGAATCAGAGTTTGCGAGGGTCTCTGCTTACAGAATTGAGAAGTGGGCCCATCCGTCACAATGTCCGTAACTGCTCTGGAAGTCATTTAGCAGGCAGCAGGCAGCTTCCAGCTGTCTCTGGATCCCCAGGTGGCTGCCTTCTATACCAGTTTCATCCAAAGACCTCCTCAGCTCTGGACAGGAGGCACCTCAATTTGTCCTGGCTTCAGAGGAGGCTGGAGATCCTTCTGGACTGCAAGGCTTAAGTCCAGTGGTGAAATTCTGAATTTTTTACTACCAGTTATGTGGGCGTGGCAGGGAAAGGATACTGCAAAATCCCCATTCCCTCCCCACTCTGGGGCCAGAGAAGTTCTCCAAATTACTCAAAATTTCCATTACTGGTTCTCCAGAACCTGTCAGAACCTGCTGAATTTCACCCCTGCTTAAATCCCCCCCCAATGTTTGTTGGATCACACAAGGATGATGCACACAGTGGTAGCTGAGAGGGAGGAGTAGGAGTAGGGTGGAAGTTGAGGAGAGACCTGTTCTATCTCCCCCACTCCACCCAAATGGGATCAACCGGTCCTCCTTTCTGAGCTGGGGGTCCTTCCCTGGAACAGAATGTTAAAGAATTTGTGCATCTTCTTCAAATAAGGTGCAAAGTTGCAGTTGAAAATATGACAATACAACCCCAGTAATCTTAGTATAAAGAAATCAGGGCGCTCTTATTTTTTTTAAAAAAGATTCACGCCTTATCTTTTAAACTATTCAAATCAAACAAAGAAACTGCAGCTGGAATCCGGCACAAAGCAGAGTTCACAGAGGCAGTGGAATAAAATATTCATGGAATGCCTTTGTGATTTAGGGGGGAAGCGTCCAAGCAGCCCTCAATACATCCTCATTGTCATCCAGTTGGGTTAGAAGAGGAAGAGCAGATGAAGGCCTAATGGAGCCTCTTGGAAGCTGTGTGTCCAGTTAAATTCTGCCTTAAGATAGTCAGGCTGAACACTTGTGCAAAAATCATTACACCAACATTTTAGGACAGAACATCCTAGGTTATAGAGGGAAATGGTGGATCAGTTCAGACGTTTTCTGCTGGGAAATGTGGCCATTGTCAGAAAACAGGCCTTTCCAGCAGGCACTGAAATTCACAGCTCCTGGAGGACGTAGGTGGGCCTGTGGGTGTCATTGTTAAAACATACCACGTGAAGTGCATCTCCTGGTGGTGGCATATCTTTTCTGTAGCCAAGGGGAGTCACAGTCTTCTGGACTTGAGCATTCCCTTCCTGGAGGGTGAGGTTAGACCCTCCAGGAGTAGCTCAGCCAGTGGAAATGGCCTCCCCTCTCTTTGGATTTCTTTATCACAAGGGGATCCGGCAGAACGGCCTCAAACCTGCAAGCTTTTATCTTGAGTTTAGGGAGGTGATGAGGACGGTGTAGGGCTAGGCGGTGAGTTCTCACACCTGCATTTCTTGCTGCAGATGTTCTTTCTGCAGGGTGGCATCCATGAAAGAGCTCCAGCCATAGCTCACCTTCTGGCTCCTACAGCCACCGTCATGGCAAGGCCACAACTTGCCCAGAGTTAGTTTGCTCTGTGCCTAAAGGGTTGTGTAACCCATAACCTTAACTGATGCCTTTAGCAGCCGAGCCACTGTTTGTTCGGGGTGTGTGAAGCAGGCCCTGGAGTCCCAATGTATAATATAGGCATTGGCTTCGGCAAAATGTTGTATTATACTGGCATAGGTAATTTGTTTACCTGCAAGGTGAGCCCGGCTCTGATTTGCTGGCCGGAAGGGGCATAAACATCCTATTTTCTCTCAAGGAGCATCTCACGATGATTGAATTCTCTTCCCCCTCCCTCCTTCTCCTCTGATCACAGGGTCCAGCTGGCCCTCAGGGCCCACTTGGGTATCCCGGCTCCCGTGGAGTGAAGGTAAGCAGCCGGAATCCCGTCTTGGGGCCCTTCTGAATGCCGCCTCCATCTCTTCCTCTCATAGAGGCGTGTGAAGTCTTTTTGAGACTGCTGTGACTCTGAAGGCTGACCCAGCTCATGGGAACTGGTCTTGACAAGCAGGAATCCAGTTAGGACACCGGGGACTGGTCTGCCTTCTGTGCCGTTAAAAGATCTGTTGCCTCCTCCCTGGTTGGGTGGAGATCCAGACTTTTAAGAAAGTCCTGCTGGATTATTAGGCTGAGGGTGTCATCCAGCATCCAGGCCTCCCCACTGTGGACCAGAACATGCTGTAGGGATGTTTGCAGCCAGTCCTAAAGGCTGCGGCCCCCGGGAGACACCAATTGCCAAAGTGTCAGCGTTCCAAGTGACGCACCCATCGAAAGCAGAACTCCAGGCAGGGAGATTCCTCAAAGAACATGTTTATTGGATACATCATATCAGCACAACCGGTGAAAACCAACTCTGTTCCTGTGGTTTTTACCTAATTAAAACCGGGAAAGTTCCCCCTCCCTTATATGGTATAAGTGGAAGGAGCAGCTCTGAAGTGGCTTCTGAGTGAATGGTAGAGTTTCTCACACCAGCATCTAAACTTTAACCATGGCTGAACTCTTCATGGCTGTTGTTGTGGTCTGTAGGCCACCGGCCTCTCCAGCAGCTGAATCAGATGAGGAGGAGGAGGAGACGTGGGAGTCAGGGTCAGAATAAAGGCAACCTGAGATCTCCAAGGGGGAAGAGGGAATGGAGCTGGCAGAGAGAGAAAGACAGAGGCACAGCCTGGGCCGTCCGTCAGCCTTTAGATGGAGAGTCAAGAGCCCCCAGGTCTGGAGATGGCTGATGAGGATGAACAGCTGGGCCCAGTGCCTGATGCACAGATACACAGAAGGCAGAGGAGAGGAGAGCAGTGGAAATCTATAGGCCGGTCCTTGGGACAGAAGAGCCACCGCTGCTAGTGAAGCCCCACCCTGGCTCTGGGGATCAAAGGCAGGGGGTGGAGATGAATAGGTGTGGAAGACAACTCTTCATCTCCCTGCCGGATGGACTTGTTAGCCTGCATTAAGAGAGAAACTTTTTACAGGGGTCGCTGGCACTCCTAATAAAGGAACCTTTTGAGTTCATGTCAGAGGGTTTGTCTGTTTGGGGAGCTGGGTCAGAACAGCTGCTAACCTGGGACCAGAACTTTGGATCTGGCCAGAGGATTCCTTCCCAGGCTGCCCAGCTGTTGCCACCCTGGGATGCTGATTGAAGGTGCATTGGGTGCTTCAAACGCCGAGCCTTTGTTGCTTGTTGTATTGGAGGAGATGCCCCACCTGGCTGCCACACGCTGAAGGCTGAAAGCTTTTCTCTGCCAGGCTTTTGGCCCAGGAACTCTTTGGCACTCTCCTTGGCATCAAAGGGCATCCCGCGTGGGGAGCCTAGGCTGAGAAAGGCTGTTGGGGGAGTGAGGAGGGTCCCCAGCTGTTCTCTCTCATTTCTCTCCTTCCGTCCCCACCAGCTTCCCTGCCTGCCATTCCCTCTTCAACTCCGCCCAGGAGCCTCCCCTCCCCTTGCCTGCCCCATTGGCCTCCCCAATCCCCAGGGATTCATTCAGGGAGCATCACCTGGGGGTGGCCGGGTGGATCCTTCCTGCTGCTCTACGCCTGGGTTGCTGCAAAAGTTTTCCTTTCCAGGTCAATCCTGCCTTAATTGGAAGAAGGCCTAAAACTGACTCCAGCAACGGAAGGCAAACGGAGTGTCTCAGCATTCAAATCATTGGGTGCCCCCCCTCTCCCCCCACCCATAAAAATCCACATTGATGCTGCAAGAAGCCATTTTAAAGGCTGCTGTGGGCGTACTGTTGTTTCCTGATGTGCAGGGGGGAGGGGCTGCTTGTGAAGGGGCTTGGATTTGTTTTCAAGGCATTTCACCAGCAGCCCCTTTCACTCCCCTCACACCCCTCTTTAGCTACTTAGTGTCAAATAAAGACTGTCCCCCCCCCTCCCGGCTTTCCGTGCAGTTTTAAAATCCCTCCCTCCCTCCCTCCCTCCCTCCCAGGGCACTCTGAATGAGATTTCACACAGAAATTGCTTCCGTGTTGCCCTTTTGCAATATTTATCAATGTGTATAATGTTGATAGCCACGGAAGACAATGCGAGAAGCTGTAAGCATCCAATCTGAGCAATCTTCCACACAAAATTCAGATAGGAAAAAAATAGGTAATTTAGAGCTGCTGGATAAAAGGAGAAAGTCAAACGGGGAGAAGCAACTTTTCTGACATGGCTGCTTTAGCATCAGACGCGCTACTGGTTTGAAAAATGTTTCCTAAAAATATGTACTTACGTATTCCTTTTGGTGCAACAGAAGTCAGACTCCCCAAAAGGAAATTGAATGTAAAAGTTACCAGGGGGAAGGAGAAAAATGGAGGGGGAACTTGTAAATATGCCTAACAATATATATTTAAAGTTCTAACGTGAGGTTTAAAATTATGGGGCTTAATGATGTATAACTATGTAATAGTATTATAAGGATAGCTGGAAACCTGAACGTGGCTGACACTTCGCCCAAAAAAGAGGGGCTTTTTTGGGGGGAGAAATAAATGGAACCTGTATATAAGAAGTCGGACTCTCCCCACCCCCCATTTCTGTAGTGTCACCTGTCTTTAGGGGCCAGTCGGCTTGGCCTGCCCTGCAGATCCTGAGAAAGCTAAGGAAGAGCAGCTGGCCAGGGGTTCAGCTGCAGCCCGAGTCCAGGTTGCCTCTGGTTGTAGGTCTTGAGCTGTTGCAGACTTGGGGACCCCTGCCAGCCATCAAGAGCAGACAGATACAGGGAACAGCAAAGGACTCACAGCCAGACTCCACTCCGGGAAACATTTGCCTGGGGCCCATTTCTTGGTTGGATGGAAGCCATCTGCAGTCCTTGGCATCTCTATGGAAATTGGGTAGTTCCAGGGCCCCATAAAGATAATCTCAGATGGATCCCAGCTTCTCCAGAAGATTCAAGGTGGACAGCTGCCTCTAGATCACCTCCACCAGCTGTGATGGAAGTTTCCATGTCTGCAATTACTTTTTCCGTGTCCTGCATCAGGCAGGATGCCATTGTGCCACAAGAGGTGTCCCACAAGGCAGCTCTCGGCCGACACCAGTAGAGGAAGATGCCTGCAAGGGGACAAAAGAGGAGAAAGTAACTTTCCATTCTCCCATCCAGCCTAGTGTGGCCCGAAGAACCTCAGAAATCACATTAAGGGATATTCCGTTAAGCTCCATTGAAGTTGTTACCTAGCCTGGTAACAAAACGTTCAGAAACCAGCTGTTCTCACCCAGCTCTCCAAACACAACAGACCCTCTGAAGTGAACTCAAAGTTTCCTTTATTAGGAGCAAAAAGTTTCTCTCTCAACGCAGGCTTAAGAGATCTGTCCAGCAGGGAGATGAATAGTTGTCGGCCACACCTATTTATCTCTGCCCCCTGCCTTTCATCCCCAAAGCTAAGGTGGGGCTTCACTAGCAGCAGTGGCTCTTCTGTCCCGAGGACCAGCCCATAAACTTCCATTGCTCTCCTCTGCCTTCTGAGCATCTGGACCCAGTTGTTCCTCCTCATCAGCCACCTTCAGACCTGGGGGCTGTTGACTCTCCATCTGAGGGCTGACGGACGGTCCAGGCTTCACTTCTGTCTCTCTCTGCCAGCTCCGTTCCCTCTTCCCCCTCGGAGCTCCCAGGTTGCCTTGATGCTGACCCTGATTCCCACACCGCCTCCTTATCTGGTTCAGCTGCTGGAGGAGCCCAGCAGCCGACAGGCAACAACGCCTGCCCACAAGGTCAGAGAATGAACCTTCACCCTCGTATTCCTCCGTGTTGCCTTTAGGACAACTGCAGGCACAACACACCCTCTCTCTCTCTCTCCCTCTCCCTCCCTCCCTCCCTCCTCTCTCTCTCTCTCTCTCTCTCTCTCTCTCTCTCTCTCTCACACACACACACACACACACACACACACACACACACACACACACACCCTCTAGGCACAGCCTTCCTTCATCTGGTTGGGCTTGGGCTAGAAAAAGCCCAGACAGTTCCCTTGAGCCCAGGAGAGTCCCTAACCAGGCATGGATTTGGAGCGGGTGTTGACCCAAGACTAGCCATCTCCTGTGAGGTCAAGAGTCCAGTTAAAGCAAAAGAGAAATGTTTCTGCTGCCCAGCTGGCAAGCTGCCTCTCTCAGACCCCTCTCATTCTCTCTCTGCCTTTTCAACCCAAATCCAACCCCTTTTACACATAAGCCCATCTTCTTGGGCACTGGAAGATGAGATACTGTCTTCTTTGGAGGAAGGCAGTTCTGGTTTCTGAAAACGTCACTGCACCCATGTGATTCCTCCTGATGGCCACAGGTAGGCCAACATCCTTGCACCTGACCCACAACCCTCTCCCTGTGGACCCTCTTGAGGTCACTGCAGGAGTTGCTCCATGATGCCAGGTCAATCTGGGGCAGAGAAGCCATTGTGCAGCTTCACTCTGGTGCCCTGGAAGGCAAAACAGGGAGGGCTTCTCTCTCACCCCAATTACTGCACCACCACAGAGGATCTCTGGATACTACCTCTAGAACAGGGGAGGCGAACTTGATTTCTTTGAGGGACCTGTCAGGGTTGTCTCTGACATTTCAGGGGGGGCAGTGTGGGGGTGGCCAGCTCAACGTCACTCGTGTCGGGGGCACCTGTGGTGGCCCAAGCACTCTGCCAGAGAAAATGGACTCCCAAGCTCTGTTTTCGGCTGCGACAGCCTCCTGCATCCCTCTGTCAGTGAAAACTGAGCACGCCGCCCTCCCAAGCTCCGTTTTGGCCGGCAGAGGCACCATGGACCAGTCCTTCACTGTTTCCAGGGCAGCCCCGCAGCCAGATCTAAGCATCCTGCAGGCCGGGACACGCCCCCAGGCCTTGAGTTTGACACCCCTGTTCTAGAAGGGAGACTGCCGAGAATAGTTCACATAATTGTGGTTGTCACACCAGAGGGCCTGGATCTTTCTCTAGCTGAGAGGAACCGAAGCTGGGTGGATTAACTGGGCTGGGCAGTTGGTGCCAAAGACAAGCATCTCTTTGTCCAATATCCAAATCAGGCTCTGTGTGACGATCACAGGCTCTCTAGCTGAGATCCTTGAGTAGACAACCTGCATGGTCACCCTCAATGTGCCAGGTGATATTAATGCATTTTTTGTGTGTGTTTGCGGTTAAGGGCGCTGACGGCATCCGGGGCTTGAAAGGGACGAAGGGTGAGAAGGTGAGTGAGCTTCCGTTTGAATCCCCGTCTTTTCCCTCCGCTGGATTTTCTGCCTTCCGTCTGTTCTGATCTAAGCCTCCCAAGATCATGAAGCCAACTCTGTGGCCTGATAAAACCCCTTTTATTTAGGTTACAGGGAATTCCTCTCCAGCAAAGTCTTTCATGAGATTTCACAGCTACAGACCTTTCTCAGGCTTGGAGAGCTGCCAGGCCGATACCTTCCAAACTCCACGCTGTAGCAGCAATTACTTGGCAAGAAGTCAGAAACAGATTTTCACCCTAATGAATTGAACTCATTGTTTCCTGCAAACTCCCCTCCCCTTTCGTTCCTCTTTTAATCCCTATGGGAGGGGCCATTCACTGTCTCCCTGTGTCTTTACTCCTGAGTCGGCCCTTGTTCCTTAGCTGTTCCCTTCTCCTGGCAGTTCTACACATGCGCACACTGGGAACAGGCTCCAGCTGTTCTTCTGCCCCACTGATGTCTGACTCCAAAGGCTGCTGATAACTGTCAAGATGGCTCTGGCCCCCTCTCTGCCTCCAATGCAGAGCCTCATCAGAGCCTTCCCCAGACTCCAGGACTGGCCCAGGTTCCTCCCCAACCTCCTCACTGTCTTGAGTCTGCTGCCATCTCTGCTGGTGGGTCACAACACTGTCTCTTCCCTGTGTGGTTCAGTCTGTTTGCAGTTGCATGACAGGCAGAAATTCCACAGGAAAATCCACAGGATTTCTGGTACTGCCTCCATCTCTGTAGATCCCTCCCTGGAAAAAGTGCAGAATCTTGCAAAAGAGACGGCCTTGGCCCATGACTGGCTCTGCTCTAATGATGCTTAAAATTTTTGCCTCGTAGGGAATTCTCTTCATTTCATAGGTTGCCAAAGTGCAGTTTTAGATTTATGGAAACAAAGTGCAAAAAAAAAGGCATTATCCATGGGAAAACTGCTTGCATATATTAGGAAAAAGACGCATGTTTTTAGATATGGATATGCATAAAAATCTTATTAAAAAAAAACATTCAAAGAGAAACGGCAAAATAAAATGAAATCTACAAAGCTAAAGAACAAAGAGATGGAAACCGGCTTTCTGGTGCTTCTCATGCCCTTGTCACACCTTTGTGCCACAATACTGAGGGGTCACAACGTCACCCAAGGGCTGAAAAGTCTCAAATTCCTCACGTACAGAGTTCCCCAGAGGAAAATGCAGCCCCCTCGACCCCTTCAAAATGTGCAGAGGCCTGATGGAGGCTCCTAACCATCAGTACAAACATCGCCTCTAACACAGAGCCCCCACTCCTCACCCCCCAGGCCTTTTGGACAGTTCCTTGTCCGATGTTCAGTTACAAAACAAGCACTTTGGGGTCTCCTTTACACCAGGAGGTTGTGAGTTCAGGTCTGTAAATTAGATGCCTTTGATTTGCAGCTTTTGAGCTGTCCAGGGAACAGTCAGCTGCGGCATTCGGAGCTTCTCTTACAATCTGGCTGTCAGCAAGTTGGGAGAGCCAGTGTTGTGGCTGCCAGTGGCCAGCAGAACTGGCAGCAGATTCAGACAGTGAGGAGGTTGGGGAGGAACCTGGGCCAATCCTGGAGTCTAGGGGAGGCTCTGAGGAGGGCTCAGTGTCGGAGGCAGAGAGGGGGCCAGAGCCGTTTGACAGTTATCAGCTGCCTTCAGAGTCAGACATCAGTGAGGCAGACGAACAGCTGGAGCCTGTTCCTGATGTGCACATGCGCAATTGCCAGACAAAGGAAACAGCTAAAGAACAGGGGTCAACTTGGGAGCAAAGCCACAATGGCCCCTCCCAGAGGAAATAAAAGAGGAGCAAAAGGGGAGTTTGCAAGAGAAAATTAGTTCGCTTAATTGGCTCGTGACTCTCCGACACTCCTTGCCAAGTTCTGCAGATATCAACCTGGCAGCTCTCCAAGCCAGATAAGGTCTGTGACTGTAAATCCTCCCTCAAAAGACTTTGCTGGATGTAAATGAGCAGAATTCACAGTAAATTAATAAAAGGGGCTTTTGTCGGGACCAGGAGTTTGCTTCCTGCTCTTGGGAAGCCTAGGTCAGAACAGCCAGACGGACCGTCATGTCCTCCCCAAGAGAAGCAATGTTGAGCAGCATTCTGGTTTTGCTCCAGCCTTCAGTCTCCCGCCCTGCTGTGATGACCTGGGACAAGGCACGAAGGCACGATCTCCTTAAATCTCAGTCCCCAGCTGCGTCTTGTGAAGAAGGGCAGGGTGCTCTCCTCCTGCGTCGTCAGGTCGGAACTGTGCTGTTCCTGCCTTCTCTGCACTCTCCATGTTCGTGGATCAGGAGGGGGTGGTCCTTACTCACCTGAGCTCTGTTGCTCTTTCTGTCCACTGTTTGCCCTCTCTTGATCATCCTGCTAACTAGCCATCCCAATCCTGAAGAGACCTGGGCTGACTCGGCCTGTTCCCCCGCCCATTCCTCAAAAGCTCGATCTCCATCAGCTGTAGCTCCAGGTCGTCCCCCTCCATAGATTCAGGCTCCAAGGGGCGGGGGGGCATGACACCTGCCTTCCCCAGGCCTGCAGCCCATCAGCCAAGGAGCTGACAAGTAGGTCCAGGCAGCAGCTACCAGGGGCTGCTGAAGGAACAAAGGCCCAGTGTTGTTCTTGGGTTCCCTGCATCCACCTTCCAGCCCCTGACAGCCCAGCTTTAGGCCTTGATGCTCAATTGAAATGCAACACTTGAAAAACCTTTGCTGACTGGAAGAAATATTATTGCTGGCCTGGAGTCCTTTCTGAAAAGTCTGGTGTGGAATGGGTCAAAGGAGAGTAATTTGTGGCCGGCCCTGGGATCTTCTCTGTGTTTTTATCAGACTGATGGAAGAAGAGCAGGAGGCCTCTGAGTTTTCTCTGGACTTGCAGGAGGGGGTGGGAGGTTTTGAGGGCCTTGAACAGGATGTCCCCCGTGGACATGAAAGTCTTCTCTGAAGGAGGAGAACTGATTGAGTGTTCATCCTATTTGGTTCTTCTGCTCCACTGGAAATGACTTCCCTGTTGGGCTCTTGTTACCTGTCTCACCTCAGTGTGGCAAACCCTTTGAGAACTAGACTGGGAATCCATTTTATTTAGTAGTGGTCTTTCAAAGGAGGAACTTTTCAGAACCTTCTTAAGAAGGTAAGGCATCTTTCATCTCATCGTAGAACAATGAGTCAAATATCCCAGAAAAACAACTTGCCCTATAAACCACAGAGTTAAAGACTGAAGAAATCTAATCAGAGAGCATCTATACGGTCCACCTTCCCTACAACTCTCAGAGCAGTGGTATGGATCAGAGGTAGCATTCAGCCGGTTCGGACTGGTTCGCCTGAACCTGTAGTGGAAATCGTGGTTGGGCGTGGCCATCCACCCTGGCTCTATGCCATCCTATTTAGGTACATTTTAAAGCTGTGTGCATGCGTGCAAGTCGTGTACACAATCAAAGTGCATGCGCAGATGGCTGAGCACATGTGTGGATGCGTGCTGTCACATTTGCGAACCGGAAAGTAAGTGAATACCAGCCATGCTTCAGATGCTGCATCATGTCATGTCCCCTGAATACGATCGTACATCTCCCCCTTCCTGGGGGAATTTCTCTATTTTTATGCAGGGTTTATATCCTATGTGGTGTTTCTTACAACTGCAGCTATTCTAGCTGGGAGTTATAAGGTTGGAAGCCAGTCCGTTGGGAAACCTGCACTAGGTATTCTCTGGGTCCAGACAGCCTGGCCCATGAACTCACCTGAATTTCCCGACGACCATCAAAAAAGGCCCTTTCTCTGTTCACGATTCCATCTGGATTGAGTCCCTCAAGCCAGAAGCAGCTATTGCCCCAAATTAAAGTCCGACTAGCAGTGGTTGAGCTTTCTAAAACGTTGCGAGACCTCACCAATAGTTGGCAAGATTTGAGGGTTTTTGCATGAGATCTCCTGGGTTTATGGTAACTACTATTTCCCAGAAGTTTAGTGAAATCGCACAAAAGCCAGAATTTGGAAATGGGAGAAGTGGAAGTCTGCAAAAAAAAATTGCCCATCTTTAGCTCTTGAAATGTTGAAATCCTTGGCTAGGAATTGTATTGTTGGAGGATCCTTCTGCTGCGCACAGCAAGAGCCGGCAGCCTATGCCCTGTTGTGAAGGAGGGTTGAAGTTGTGGTGCACCCAACATGCTCTCTCTGATTTTCCTGCAGGGCGAAGATGGCTTCCCAGGATTCAAAGGCGACATGGGCATTAAAGGCGACAGGGTGAGTGCTGGGACTTCTTCTTCTCCATGGCCAGAAATGAAAACTCTTGCCAAGTATTCTTTAATCCCAAAGCTCTCTGGTTGGTCCTCGTGCTCAAGGGGTCCCACTGGGCTTCTGAGTTGATAACGGTACCCCTTTCCTACTCTCCCGGAACTCTCCCAAAGTCTTCCTTGCCATCATCTTCAATTAACGACCCCATAATCCCTTGAGGGTTGGAGTCTGAATGGAGCTAGCAGAGCCTTGAATGGCCAGTTGCCCTTCCTGTCGCCAATGCAGAGTTTTGTTCAGCAGATATATTCTCAGTGTGCCCAGAGAGAGAAATATCTGCCTCTACCTAAGATCAAACCCACAGCCTCCGGATTGTGAGGGCGAGAGCTCCACCTGTAGGCCACCCCACCACTCCTTTCCAAGTCTCCCTTGCGCAGTGACCAAATTTATGCTTGGCACAGGATTTGGAAATGGGCGAGTGGGAAATGCAAGAAAGCCCCTCCCCCTCCTGGAGTGTTCCTTCAGCTGCCTTAGCTCCCATTCACGAATTGTGGGGATGGGATCTCTCATTTGGGGCGTTCAATTAATAACTTCTAAGAAAAGAATCGCTTCCCTGTTCAGTCTTAGCCACTCACACTACATGCATTGCAGCTGCCCCCTTTGTATCAGAGGGCTCTGTCCTTCCCCTGGGATTGGGAAGAGGGTCTCTTGGGCAGCTCCAGGCAACCGGTTTTTTGCTTTTTTGTAAAACAGAGGCCTAATTATTGGTGGGTCCCATAAAGAGACGGCTTGATTGCTCACACCAGAATAGTTCCTTTCTGCATGAAAAAAGCCAGAGCCAGGGCAGAATATTACCAAATTTTCATTTCATGGAAAATGAGATTGTACAGTTTTTCTGGAAAAATACATGCGCCATGCAAAACAACAGCAACGCATAAATTATTCAAGTGCCTCCTAAATACCCCCCCACCCGGTAGGTCCCCTGGGCTCTTGAAAGAGCAGAGATGAGCCCTCTCTCTCTCCCGCTCTCCCTCCTTTCCTCCCTCTCCCTCCCCTTCCATTCTCTCTCCCTCCCTCCCCCATCTCCCTCACCTTCTCCCTATCTCTCCCTCTCTCTCCTTCTCTCCCTCTCCCTCCCTCCCTCCCCATTTCCCTCTCTCCCTCTCCTTCTCCCTCTCTTCATCTCTCTCCCTCTCACTCCACTTCCTTTCTCTCTCCCTCCCTCCCTCCCTCCCTCCCTCTGTCATAGAAAAAATGCTTTCATCCTCTTTCTCTACCTGCCCATTGTGGCCTGGTACCTTAAGGCTTCAGGGGCTCTCCTGCAATTGATGGGCCTCTGGCAAAGGACAGGAACTGCTGTGGATGGGAACTGGAGGAACGCTGCCAAGACTGGGCAAACGTGCAATGAACCTTTTGGGTTAACAGGGTTTGAAAAAAACCCTTCTCCCGCCCAGGTCAAATATTTTCCCTGCGGTCCCCAAACTACTCTGAACTCTGAGCATCTCCTGGGACTTACCCAGCCTTCCCCACTTCAGGGGTGGGTAAAATGTGGTGGGATTCATTGCAGGCCTCTGGGATCTTCCATTTCTCTGATGATTAGAAATCAGGCAATTGGGGGAAAGAAGCCTGCGCAGAGGACCAGGCGGGAAAAGAGGCAGCCCTGTTCTCCAGCCATAACGCAAAGAGGCCAAACAATCAGTCCCATGGTCCAATCAAGATGCTGTTTGGTTGCTTGGAAACTTCACTCCTCCTCTCTTCAGCCACCTGTGGGAATGTCCTTGGTTCCCAGGGGAATTTTTTTTGTTTTGGCTACAAAACTCCAGCTGCCTTTATTCCTCTCCCCTCCTTATGCCTCAGCATCATTGTGGCAATACCGAAGCCTCCAGGACAGCCCCTGTCAGGCCCTCTTCAGAGTTGACAGGTGTCTTCTAACACTGATACGGGAAGGTTTTTAAAAAGGGTACAAATAGTATTCTCGTTTTCTATTTTGGGCAGGGTGAAATTGGCCCTCCTGGTCCACGGGGTGAGGATGGGCCGGAAGGCCCGAAAGGTCGCAGCGGCCCCAACGGAGAGCCAGGCCCACTAGGTCCACCTGGAGAAAAGGTAGGTGTTCCTGACGCTGTTCATCCTTCCTCAACCGCCATGCTTCATCCAGCTTCCCCTTAGCTGCAGAATGCAATCTCCTCTGGAGAAATCTGGCTCAGGTTTTGCTTAATGACTCTTGATCTATCGCAGTCTTGCCCCACTGCAGGGATACTGCAAATGGGAGCTCACTTGGTGAAATTGTCCCCTGTTGCTTTGGGATGGAAATGTAATCCCAGATCTGGGATTCTAGAGATGAATTCAAATTCCTTTCAAGCTTTGCTATTTGCTAAATCATGGGATTAACTTTAGGATAGGATATAGAATAGGATAGAATAGAATAGAGAATAGAGAATAGAATAAAGAATAGAATAGAGAATAGAATAGAGAATAGAATAGAGAATAGAATAGAGAATAGAATAGAGAATAGAATAGAGAATAGAATAGAGAATAGAATAGAGAATAGAATAGAGAATACAATAGAGAATACAATAGAGAATAGAATAGAGAATGGAATAGAAACAACGTACTGCATTCTCTCCATCTCCCTCCTCCTCCATCATCATCATCATCATCATCATCATCATCATCATCATCATCATCCACCTCTCTTTGTTTTCCCAGGGAAAGCTTGGCATTCCTGGTCTGCCTGGATACCCTGGAAGACTTGGCCCCAAGGTAATGGCTGCCCTTTTCGTAAATAAATTTTCATTCCAATGTGCCATTTAGAATCAGGTGAGCTGCTGGGCAAGTTTACTGAGAGCCTGCGCCACCAGCCATGTGGAATGGGGAGACCTTGTGTGTTTTTACAGCATGAAGTAGGTCAGGGAGGCCAAGGTTAGGAGGACGGCAGATTGGCTGAGGCGCCAGAAGAGGCAGACTCCAGATCCATCGTTATTCCGGGAGGCTCTGGGTCTCTCTGGGGTCTCCCTGCAGCTCAGAGAAGGAAGCTGCAATTGGTTTTTAATGAGCAGCAATTCCTGATCTGCAATTTGAATTTGCTGGGAAAAAATTGCACTTTGGGTTGCTGTTAGTCATTTAAAAGAACTAAAATGATTTTAGTTGGACCCCTGAACCCCACTGGTGGATAAAGGGTGGGGGCTGCTGACCCTGCAGCCCCCAGCCTTTGCTCAGCAGCATGGGCCTTGGTTGTCCTGCAAGTCCAGGCACATGGGCAGCATCCTCCTTTGCTGGTTTCTTGGCTGCTCTTACCATTCCCCCTGGGTTTGCCTGGCAAAATGGGACGGTCCAGAACTGACAGCCAATAATCTCCCCCCTCCCACTAATCTCTCTTCCACCAAGGTAGTCCTGCAGTCAGTGCAAAGGAGCCCATGTTGGGCATGGGGGTCCAGTCAGGTGGGCTTTGCCCTTGATGGCAGTTCCTTAGCTGTTCCTTTTGTCTGGCAACTCTGTGCATGCGCACACTGGGAACAGGTTCCCGCTGTTCTTCTGCCCCACTGATCTCTGACTCTGAAGGCAACTGATAACTGCCTCCCATACAGAGCCCTCCTCAGAGCCTTCCCCAGACTCCAGGACTGGCCCAGGTTCCTTCCCAAGCTCCTCACTGTCCGAATCTGCCACCAGCTCCACTGGCCCATAGCAGGCCACAACACGGGGGATGGAAGGAGGGCCGGGCATCGAAGTATTTCTTCCTTCCAGGCATGAGGTTCAATAGCCAAGGACGGCTGAGTTCTGTTTTGAACCCTCCACCCTAAAGAGCTAACTGTGGTCCCAGGGAAGGGAGTTCTCCAGCTGTCGTGTTGTTGCTGGTATTGTCATGTCCCCTCCAGTTGCGTCTCCATCTCCCTTCTCCTCTGCTTCCTTTTTCTCTAGGGTTCCATTGGATTTCCAGGGTTCCTGGGAGCCAACGGAGAGAAAGGAGGAAGGGTAAGAGCAGGATTTTGTCTGGGGCATCCGGGAAATCTCTTCCACTGGCCGTTGCTTGACGGGTTGTAACATTTTCTGCCATGATCATTTCTGGCATTGAAGAGAGGCTACGGAGAAGTTGGGGCATGGCGTAGAGTTGCCTCCACAAAACAAAACGAAACAAGAATCAAAAGCCACACAAAACTCCTTTCATTAAAAGAGCTCTTCCTTCTGGTCAATGCTTCCTTCCAAAGGGGAAAAGGGGAACTCAGTCACAGCTGCTGGGTGCAAAAGTCCTCAGGGCTTCAGAGAGCCCCACAAGGCTCTGCAGAGGGTCTCCCAGGCTTCATGACAGAGGCCAACCCACCCCTGGAAGTCCCACCCCTGAAGTAGACCTGGATTCCACTGCAGAACCTCAGCATTCGCTCCCTTTTTCCCTTCCTCTTGAACTCCTGCGATAAAAACACCTTGTCTTCATGCTTCAGAATCAATCAATGTCAGAATCTGCCTGAGGGGCACAAAACGAAGGGATAGCTGGCCAGGTTTGCAAGACTGAATAGTTTGTTCCAGAATATTAACAACTTTGAAAGGAAAAAAAAATCAGTAAGAAGATATTCAGGTCAAGGTCAAGTTTCACCAGTGCCCAGAAGTGCCCCAGGATGGGACTGGCAGAGCGGAGGGTGTAAGAATGAGGAGGAACAAGATGCACCCAAACTGGCCACTTCTGGTGGTTTTGGGAAGAGATGTTGTCTTCCTGGTCCTCTAAGCAACATCTGGCTATTCCTGGCAATTAGGGAAGGTCAGACTAGAGTGGTGTGGTGGCCTAGAGGTGGAGCTGTCGCCTCACAATCAGGAGCCTGTGAGTTCAATCCTAGGTAGAAGCAGATATTTCTCTCTCTGGGCACAATGGGAATATATCTGCCATGAACTCCACATTGGCGACAGGAAGGGCATCTGGCCAGTAAACACTCTGCTAGCTCCATTCAGTTGCCCTGACTCCCCGACCCCCTCCCCTGATGAGTACGTGGTCATTAAAGGCCAAAAAATAAAATCAGAATCGGAAGAACAGAGTTGAAAGGGATCTTGGAGGTCTTCTACTCCATAGGGACTCAAGCAGGAGACCCTATGCCATTCCAGAGTAGGGGGCTGCCCATTCCCTTCTTGTAAACCCTCCAGGGATGAAGAGACCCACTCCTTCCGGAGGGAGGCTGTTCTTATGAGCGAGATCAAAGGCTCTGGCAAGTTGCTTGCACAATTATCGACTGCAGAGCAAATCCAAGTTTTGACAGTAAATATTCGGTTAGAGCAGGAACAGCATCAAAGTTCCTTTTGTTCGTCTCATTTAAATACAGATTGCCTCGAACAGGCCTGCTTGGTAGGACTGCTGGAGATATAAATAGCTTTTCAGCATGTGAATGTTTTGCTTCCTCAAATTCACTGACAGGGCTTGAGAACAGAGGGGGCAAGGCTGCGTTTGCTTCCTTCTTTCATCCCCCGTATTCCCCACGCAGGGTCTCTTCCACCCATTGTGAGGAAGTTGGGGGCATATTGGGAGACAACTGTTCTGACCTAGGTTTCACCAAATCACGCAGCAGACTCCTTGTTCTGACAAAACCCCTTTTTATTCAGCTAATGTGAGTTCTTCCCATTCACATCCAGCAAAGTCCCAGCAAACAGTCTTTCAAGGGTGAATTTACAACCACAGACCTTATCAAGCTTGGAGAGCTGCCAGGCCGATATCTTCCAAACTCCACGCAGTAGCAGCAATTACTTTGCAAGAAGTCAGGAACAGATCTTCACCCGAATGAATTGAACTAATTGTCTCCTGCAAACTCCCCTCCCCTTTCGCTCCTCTTTATTTCCTCTGGGAGGGGCCATTCACCGTCCATCTGTGGCTTTAGTCCCGAATTGGCCCTTGCTCCTTAGCTGTTCCCTTCTCCTGGCAACTCTGCGCATGCGCACATCAGGAGCAGGCTCCAGCTGTTCTTCTGCCCCACTGATGTCTGACTCCAAAGGCTGCTGATAACTGTCAAGACAGCTCTGGCCCCCCCTCTGCCTCCGACACAGAGCCCTCCTCAGAGCCTTCCCCAGACTCCAGGACTGGCCCAGGTTCCTTCCCAACCTTTTCACTGTCTGAGTCGGCCTCCAGTTCTGCTGGGCGCTGGCAGGACACAACACCAACATGAAGTGATGGGTCTAATGTAGGAGTTAGTATCCTGGCTGTGGGGCGGCCAAAGTGATCAGTCACATCAAAGTGAGGGAGTTAAATTAAATGCTGGGAAAATGGAATGAAGTTTTACAGCTGACTCGGTCTGGTGTCTCAATTTACCCCCTTGCCCCCACCCAAGCAGGAGAGCCTACACCATTTCTGACAGTTCATTTAGTGACCATTCAAAGTTACAATGGCACTGAAAAATGTGACTTACGACCATTTTTTCACAGTTACAACCTTAGCAGCTTCCCATGATCATGTGATCAAAATTCAGATTCTTGGCAACTGTCCATACTTATGACCGTCGCTGCATCCCAAGGTCATGCAATCCCCTTTTGCGACGTTCTGACAAGCCAAGCGCATGGGGAAGCCAGATTCACTTAACAACCGGGTTACTAATTGGGATTCACTTAACAAGCGTGGCGAGAAAAGTCATAAAATGGGGCAAAACTCACTTAACACACGTCTCATTTAGCAATAGGAATTTGGGGCTCCATTGTGGTTGTGAGTCGAGGACTACCTGTATTTAAGGCCCTGGATGAGCTGAGTTCTAGTCCTGTGTTAGGCAGGTTCCCAGCTACTTTCTCTCTCTGTTCGCAGGGCACCGCTGGCAAACCAGGACCAAGAGGACAGCGAGGTCCCACGGTAAGAGCCATTTCATTCCCCTCCTCCTGGCTCCAGAATTTCTGCCTGAATCAGGTCACCAGCTGTGGTCAGCAGGGGGGACAAAGATTCATAGGTCCCTTTTTTAAGAGAACCTGCCCACTTCGAATTCCTGACTCTTTGCAGAATATAGAAATGGCACAGCTGCAAAGTGAGTTCCAAATCTGGCAATATACGCCTCAAGGAACTAGGAGAGGACACGTTGGGTTAAAATGGGCAGGAATTGCATAAACCCAGACATTGCATGAGAGAATATTGCCTACAAAAATAGTATAACAGAGTTGGAAGGGACCTTGGAGGTCATCTATTCCAACCCTCCTTCAAGCAAGAGATCCTATCTCACCATTTCTGACAGTCCAGTCTCTTCTTGAAAGCTTCCAGCGGTGAAGCTCCCACAACTTCTGAAGGCAACTTCTCTTCCATGGGTTGTTGGTTCTCACTTTTCTCATGTTTATATGCATGAAATATATATTCAGACTTACACATTCCATGTTAAGCTGATTGTCTCTGGAGAAAAAAGGAGGCCAAAGGGACGTCAACTTTGGAAGGAAAGAGCTGTTGAAGGCCTCCCATTTCCTCCTTCTTCCACACTGACCCTCACCTTCTCCTTGTCTCTTCTCAAGGGCCCCCGAGGAGAACGCGGCCAGCGAGGCATCACTGGGAAACCTGGCCCAAAGGTACTCAACAGCCTTCCTAACTCCCTGGTTCACTGCTGGGGCCAGTCCTGAACTTCCCTGGTCTTGCAGAAGGAGGCTGGGGGAGGGCGACTCATCTTGGAGAAGGTGGTTCCCCCATTGCTGGCCACTTTCGCTTGGATTGGGAGGGTTTCAATATCATAATAACTTGGGAGACAGCAGGAGAGAAGAGGAAGAACTGGGGGAAACTACAAAATACAAAGAGCTACAAGTGGAATGACTGTGGCAAAAGAAAGCCAAGATAGCATTAATAGTGACATGCCCCTTGGGTGCAATCCCAAAACATGGGGAGCTCCACTGGGACGCCACCAGGGGCATTGACAACACCACCCTCAGTCAATTGCAAAAGGCAGCTTTGCTCAGGAAGAGTTTACATCCTCCAATAGTCCTTTTAATACCCTCAAGGAGCACTTGCCTCTCCCAGGTCCTTTGGGGGGATGATTGGATAAAAATACCAAATCCAGTCTAAGCATTTGGCTGACTCTGCAACCAAACGTAACTTATTATTAAATGTATATGTTGCCCAGCACCCAGGGACTCCCCACATTCTTACCAGGCTGACCTGCTTATGTAATTACCGGTTCTTGGCAGAGACGTTAATCATAGAATATAGAATAGCAGAGTTGGAAGGACCGTAGAGGTCATCTAGTCCAACTCCCTGCACAAGCAGGAGAGTCTAAACCATTCCGGACAAATGGCAGTCCAGTCTCTTCCTGAAAACCTCCAGTGATGGAGCACCCTCAACTTCTGAAGGCAACTTTTGTTCCCTGGGTGGATTGTTCCCCCCAGAAAATAAGCTTTCAGTTCCCAGGGTTTTTCTCTCTTAATCAACCAAAACGCCTGTTTTTTTCCTCCACTTAGAAGGGAAGGGGAGAGCAGGGATAGGCAAGCTTTGTCTGTTATATTTGGTGGGTGGGCTGAGGGTGCCGGGGCTCGGAAAACGCCACTCTGCTTCTCCCTGGGAAATAGAAAATAGAAAAGGATAGAATGAGCTGGAAGGAACCTTGGAGGTCTTCTAGTCCAGCCCCCTGCTCAAGCAGGAGAGCCTATACCATTTTAGACAAATGAAATAGTTTTTTCTTAAAAAACCTCCAGTGATGGAGCGCCAACGATTTCTGGAGGTGAGCTGTTCCATTGGTTCATTGTTCTCCCTGTTAGGAAGTTTCTCCTTAATTCCAGGTTGCTTCACTGCTTGATTAGTTTCCAACCATTGTTTCTTGTCCTGCTTTCCGATACTTTGGAGAATAGCTTCCCCCCCCCCTTCTCTAGAGCAGGGGCCTCCAACCTTGGCAACTTTAAGACTTGTGGACTTCATTTCCCAGAATTCCTCAGCCAATTCCTAGCTGAGGAATTCTGGGAGTTGAAGTCCCCATGTCTTAAAGTAGCTAAGGTTGGCAAATCCTGCTCTAGAGGACTTTCCCATGACAACTCCAAACATCACAGTTGGGTTCCCTTTCCTGATTTCAGGGTGGCTGGATACTTTTTTTTTTTGTTAAGCTGCCCAGAATGGTTCAATACGAAATGAGTGGAAAATGAATCTTATAAATAAACACCATCCCAGTTTTTTTTTGGGGGGGGGGCTGCTTCCTTCTGCTCCCCCAGAGTCTCTCAAGCAGCGCTCTGCAGAATCCCGGGACTCCATGGGAATTGGATGGAATTCCCGGGGGTGGGGGGAGTTTGCTCCGCCACAGCTGGGCATTCCCAGGAACCAAGTCCAGGTGCAATGCGGAGAGAAGCGCCTGCCAAGCCCTTCGTTATGGCTCATTGCCCTGCCAGGGTTTGAGAAGCAGCAGCAAGGCTTCTGGGAGGCATTTTGTAAAAAAACGAATGGTCCCTTGGCCTGAAAAAGTTTACAGCCCCATGAGCTGATGCCACGCGGGAGCTGAGCACACGGCCACAACTTTCCGAGCGATGGGCAGCTCTGGAGTAGCAGAAGCCAAAGGGAGAGCTGAAGCCCTGACCCTCAGGGGCAGGAGATCTCCATCCCAAATCACGCTAGCCCCAATGCTTTGTTGTCGGGGGGTGCAGGTTACCCTCCCTTTCCCTGCTCTTGGGTGAATATTTTTCTGGCAAGGGATGCCTCAACCCCAGGCCTCTGCTAGGGAGTGGGGGGGCTGGGGGCTGAGTATTAGTAAAGCTGGACCTTCACAGACATTACAGCCAACCTCCCCACCTGGTGAAATTTGGCCCCGAAATAAGGGCCAAGGAATAAACCTGTCCCAAACGATTCTAAGCATCTGCCGGTCTCAACCTTTTAGTGCCGAGGATGAGGGGAATGGCATATTGATACTCAACTGATAATTTATTGTTTTAATTCTCCTTTTTTTGCCTTCCAAGGGCAATTCCGGTGGGGACGGACCTCCAGGACCTCCGGGTGAAAGGGTAAGATCAAGCCAGCTGTAACTGAACAGATGTGCCACAATTGATACTTCCGATAGAAAGATGGGGCTTCTTGGCTGGCATCAATCCTGCCAAGGCAGAAGGATTCACCTGGCCAGCTCTCTCCGTGCAGGACAGCAACACTAACGCTTCTGCCTCTTCCTTCCTAAGGGACCTTCAGGGCCTCAAGGACCAACAGGCTTTCCTGGACCAAAAGGGCCTCCGGTAAGTTCGGCCGAGACAGATCGGCCTCTGCTTTCCCAGGTCTCTCGGTGCAGACATTTCAGGAGGCTTAGTCTGCTGCATGTGAGGACATCATTACCTTGAATACTTTTCACTGAAGATCCTGTTTCCTTCTCTAGGGGCCTCCAGGAAAAGATGGATTGCCAGGCCATCCTGGGCAGAGAGGGGAAACGGTCAGTGCTTAGAAGTTTTCATCATTTCTATTGATCTAGCAAGAGCATTTCTCTCTTTATTTTGCCTAAGCAGGTCCTATCAATTAATCAATCAATCAGAATAGAGCTGGAAGGGACCCTGCGGGTCATGTAGTCCAACCCCCTACTCAAGCAGGAGAACCTATTCCATTTTTGAACCAAGAACTTTTTCCTCCCTGGGGGTGTGTGGGTCACCCTCTTTTGAGCCCAAAAGGGCAAAGTTAGATTGAATTCACTTCCAATTTATTGCATTAATTAACACATTCCTTACATATGGATAGCCATTCCTTTCATTGGGAATGAAATAGGGCAATTCAATAGCAGCTGTTGGAGGCTGCATTCAGAATTTATGGAGCAGGCCTGGGGGGAAGAAAGAGCTCCAATCAGTTGTTCAAATACAGCTGAAGTTGGGCCTCCGTTCCCCTCAGCGACATCCTCCAAATTCAACACAGGTTTACTTCCGAGGAAAGCCTTTCCCAGCCTCTGACATCTTGTGACATCTGACACAAACATTTCCTGACCGCAAAAGTTTGTCAAGCGTCAAGCATGTTTTCCTTGGCATGCTTTGTGCTTGTTTTGCTTCCGAAATCAATATGGCAGCTCTTCTTTGAGCGCATTGTGTGGGATTGATCTGTGAAAGGGAGCAACAGGAGAGGGAAACGTCTCGGCTGACATCCTGTTCGATGTATTGATTAGCCTATATCCTACTGGCTGTGCAATCTCTCTGCCTAAAGCCATCGGAGGAAATCCTGGAGGGATCTGGGATTGTGCTTCTTCCCTCAACCAGGATCAACTGGGTTCTAGAATCGACGGAGATCCCCGCCTGCTCTCTCTCTCAAATGTGTCCACTTGAACCACTCAGCTTCCCCCTCCCACCCCCAGATCAGGCAGAAAGCAGGACTTCAGGGTGTGTGGGAGGGGGCTCCTATTGTCAGTAATGTATCCATAGCAAGCAAGACTCTGAGGCAGGTAGATTCCTCAAAGAATACTTTTCTTTGGAATCATCATGTTGGGACATACCTGGTGAAAACCGACTCTAAAGTCTCCCGCAGTTTTCACCTAATTAAAAGTAAAAAGTTTTCCCACTTTCTTAAACAATCAGTCCCATGGTCCAATCACAGAATGGGCTGGCATCCGGGGGACATCACTCCACCTTCTTCCGACCAGGTGTGAGAACTTGGACCTTGGTTCCCAAGAGAAAATTCGTTGTTTTGGCTATAGGTTCCCCCCATCTCACTACCCTCCCCCATCCCTCAGCTGCAGTGTGGCAACACTGAAGCAGTCAAAATGGCTTCGGCCAGGTCAGCTTCAGGGTTGGCACCTACCCTAAGGGCTTCCTTATTCTCCTGGGCTTCACAGCAGAAGGAGACGTCACGGAAGCTTGCATGGGCTATGGCACCCAGGAACCTCCAGGAAGCAAGACTGGGTCAAATTGGGTGGAGCCCTGTAGGCTCTGCTCCCTCACTATGTCCCCTTCCAAATAGTTGGATCTTTGCATGTTGAGGGACCGGCTGAAGGGTGTTTCTGTGAGCTCCAAGGGATTGTCAGCCCTTCCTCCTTGTGGCTGTGGAAAGCCCAGCGAAGGCGTTTTCAAATGAATCCGGCAACATTGGCTGCCTTCGGAGGATCAGGGCTGTCCGTCGCCTCTCTCCAGCATGTCAGCCGGGACTCCTGGCTCCTCCAGGACAGGATTGGTTGGCCAGAGGTTGTCCAAGCAGACAAGCAGCTTCCCTCGTAATAAAGCAGCTCCCTGCTCTCCCCAGACAATCTTCACCCCTTCCAGTGACTGCCTTCCTTCGCCTTCAACATTTGCGCTTTAAGCCTTTGGTAACCTCTTGGCTGGCTTTTGAAAATCCCGCTTGTATCTCTTTCTTTCCTTCCTTCCTTCCTTCCTTCCTTCCTTCCTTCCTTCCTTCCTTCCTTCCTTCCTTCCTTCCTTCTTTTGTTCCTTCTTTCTTTCTTTCTTTCTTTCTTTCTTTCTTTCTTTCTTTCTTTCTTTCTTTCTTTCTTTCTTTCTTTCTTTCTTTCTTTCTCTTGGCAATATTCACTCTTCCGAAGGCAGCAAGTGAGCTTAGCCAAAGAGATCCTGTCGTTTTATTTGTTTCCATCCACGGTCTGCCATGGTTTTGCCCTTCAATTGACCCTTTCTTCTCTTCCCAGGGCTTCCAAGGGAAGACGGGCCCACCTGGGCCCCCAGGTGTTGTTGGTCCACAGGTGAGTCATTCCCAGATTCTCTGGTGAAAATTCCTTTTTTCCGGCTTTGTAGGAAGTCGGTTGTCTCTCCGATTACTTTCTAATTCCTGGGAACTCTGCCAGGTTAATGACAGTTTAAATCCTGTATCAGAGGGTAAATAACATGCCTGCTTTCTGAGGTATAAAAGTCTACTGCCTGCTAATTATGTTTGGAAATGCTAAAATGCAATTAGTGTAATTTCCAGAAAGAGTGACATTACCAAAATTTACTAAGCGAGAAGCTTTATGCCCTGGATTAGAGTTCAGGGTGCAGGAGCTGAGGCTTCTAGGGCGGCCACACCAGAGTTGGGGTCAGTGGGAGGGGGAAAAAGGATGAGAGAGTCCATTTAATCTCTCCTTTCCAGTGTTGTGGTGCTGTAAGGAAGCTGACAGGATTTTGAGCAACAATACGGAAGGGTGGCTCAGTGGCTAAGACGCTGAGCTTGTCAATCAGAAGGTTGGCAGTTCGGCGGTTTGAATCCCTAGCACTGCGTAACAGAGTGAGCTCCCATTACTTGTCCCAGCTTCTGCCAACCTAGTAGTTCGAAAGCACATAAAAATGCAAGTAGAAAAATAGGAACCACCTTTGGTGGGAAGGGAACAGCGTTTTGTGCGCTTTTGGCATTGAGTTGTGCTGGCCACATGATCACGGAGACGTCTTCGGACAGAGCTGGCTCTTCGGCTTGGAAACAGAGATGAGCACCACCCCTAGAGTCAGGAACGACTAGCACATAATTGCGAGGGAACCTTTATCTTTACAGGACAGTAAAAACTCAATAAAAGCCACCCTACTAAAAAAAAGAGCATTAAAAAGGGATCATCTGAATCTAAGACACGAGTCCCCAACCCCTGAGACGCGTCCCACTACCAGGCCATGGCCTCTGGAACCGGGCTGCGTGATCAGTAGGCTGGTGGACATAGACATGCGTGCACAGCTCGACTGCACATGCGTTTGTGCACTGGCACGCTGCTCACAGGGCCGGGTTCCTCCCTTCCCCTCCCTCAAGCTGCTGATCTAATGTAGACAGTGCATGGCAGATTACGAACCAGCATTAGGAAGAGCAAATTGGTAGATCAACCAGGATCTTGTTATGGGAATTAGATGTTTGAGTAGACAGAGGATTCAAGGTGTGGAAAGACACTGAGATCCCACTGACAGGATTAGCCTTGATTTGGGGGAGGAACAAACTGGCTGCTTTGCACATCAATCTGAGGTGGGCGGTATGTCTTGCTTCTCTCTGATTACAGCTTTGTGAACCCCTCCTGGCCTTTCCCCCCTGCATGCCACCAGCTTCCGGCCCCCGAAATGCCCCCAGATTCCCTGTTTTTGATGGAGTTGGGTATCTGGATATCAGTCCTGAAGTTGCCTCCCCATTTCTTGCAGGGCCCCACAGGAGAAACTGGCCCGATGGGGGAACGTGGCCATCCGGGCCCTCCAGGGCCCCCAGGTGAACAGGGACTTCCTGGCTTGGCTGGAAAAGAAGGAACCAAGGTATGACCTCCATTGGACCGAGAAGACGCCCGGGGTGGGCGAAGGGCTTCGTTGGAGAAAGTTAAAGTTAGATGTCTGGAGGGATCTAAGAGTGAAGTGTGGGTGAGGCTTCCTCTTTCTTGTGGAGAAAAATGTAGAACAAGAATTCCTGAATATTAGTTGGTCTGCTCTAAAAAGTGGGGCCGTGGCCTAGAGGTGGCACTCTCGCCTCACAATCAGGAGCCTGTGAGTTCGATCCTAGGTATAGGCAGACATTCCTCTCTCTGGGCACAGTGAGAATATATATCTGCGGGGAAAAAACCTCTGCATTGGCAACAGGAAGTGCATCTGGCCAGTAAACACTCAGCTTCATTCAGTTGCCCAGAATCCACCCTGCAAGGGATTATGGGGTCATTAAAAGAAGACGATGACGGTTGGTTTGCTCTTAAGAGAACATTTTATGCCCCCGGGAGGCTGTGGATCTCCAGTGCTGACTGTCTTCAGGCAGAGCCTCTCCCAGGGGGCTTAAACAGAGTTCCTGTGCTGGGCAGGGGTGAGTGGGGTGGCCTTGAGGATCACTTTCCCCATAGGATTCTAAGCAAAGCCCTCAAGGTCTGGAGAAATAATGCCCGTGCTGTCACAGCTACCCTGCCTCAAACCTTTCCCATGCGCAAGTTTGCAGTGGGAAAGCTCTGAGGCATCAGGGGCAGGTGCTCGACCTGGTGCCTTCTGAGCAAGTGCAGAATCGCTTCTGCCCAAGGATAGTTTCCCTTTATGGGTTAGATCTGTTTTCAGATCTACACTCATTGCACACAAGACTACCAAAAGAATTGGAGGGTAGTGTTGTGCCCCACCAGTGGAGCTGGCAGCAGAATCGGACAGTGAGGAGGTTGGGGAGGAAGATGGGCCAGTCCTGGAGTCTGATGAGGGCTCAGTGTTGGAGGCAGAGAGCGGGCCAGGGCCATACACCAGTTATCAGCTGCCTTCGGAGTCAGACATCAGTGAGGCAGCCGAACAGCTGGAGCCCGTTCCCAGTGTGTGCATGTGCAGAGTGGCCAGACAAAGGGATCAGCTAAAGAACAGGGTTCGACTTGGGAGTAAGGCCACAGGTGGATGGTGAATGGCCCCTCCCAAAGGAAATAAAAGAGGAGCGAAAGAGGCGTGGAGTTTGCAGGAGACAGCTAGTTCACTTAATTGGTTTGGAGACTCATTACCAAGTTCTGCAGATCTCGGCCTGGCAGCTCTCCAAGCCAGATAAGGTCTGTGACCGTAAATCCTCCCTCGAAAGACTTTGCTGGATCTGAATGAGCAGAATTCACAGCAAATTAATAAAAGGGGTTTTTGTCGGGACCAGGAGTTTGCTTCCTGCTCTTGGGAAGCCTCGGTCAGAACAGATGAAGGGATTCTCCTGGCATTGCCTCTTCTGACATCAAAGCTTGTAAAACGTCATCACAACAGACTTGGATACCATCGGAATTCATAACATGCAGCGTCCTCCTCCTCCTGGGTTGCCCCTGGGGGACGGGGGAGGGCTTGTTTTCCTGGCGATCTGACTCGTGGTCCTGCTTGCAGGGTGACCCAGGCCCCGCCGGTTTGCCCGGGAAAGATGGCCCAGCAGGATTCAGAGGCTTCGCCGGAGACCGAGGACTCCCCGGCCCAATTGTGAGTTGAGAGCTTTCCTCCCCCTCCTGCAACCACCGTCGTCTTTAAGAGGCCTTTGCCAGTGAGTGACACTGCTTTCCTCCCCTGCAGGGACCTGTGGGGCTGAAGGGCAACGAAGGCCCACCGGGGCCTCCTGGACCAGCAGTAAGTACCCCCTTTCTCTGGCTGGGTGGAGGGTCGGGGGGCTTTGGGCTGCTCCCAGGTGGCTGGAGGGGCAGCCGGGGAAGAGGAGGGGCCCTTTTGGGAACCTCCACCTGGAAGGTGGGGTGGGCCACCTTCTTGCCCACATCTGCCCAGCTGCTGTTGCTGCTTCAGAGAAGATGTGGACCTGACCTTGGAGCTCATCCCCTGCCTCGGTTCCTGCCTGGGTTCAGTGGGGCACAAGGGCCTCTCCCGCCATTGACAGGACTCAGAGGTTGATCAATCTCTCTTACTCCATCCCCACCTGGCAGCATCTTCAGATGCTTCTGTGGCTCTTGGGGGTGCATCCTTTGGTGTTTGTCTCTCCTCTTACCTCTCAATCCTCTCTTTTTCTCTTGGGAGCCAACGTGGCCCACCCTCTACTCAGCCCCCTTCCTTGTGGTGCTTGCCTTCTGCTGCAGCCTTTGCTAACTTCCTTCTTCTTCTTAGGGCTCTCCAGGGGAGCGAGGTCCTGCAGGAACAGCTGGCCCAATTGGACTGCCAGGACGGCCTGGACCCCAAGGGCCCACTGGCCCTGCGGGTGAGAAAGGGACCCCGGTAAGTTGTGTGTGTGTGTTTGTGTGTGTGTGTGTAAGAGAGAGACAGAGACAGAGACAGAGAGACAGAGAGGAGAGACAGAGACAGGGACAGAGAGAGAGAGAGAGGAAACAAAGAGAGACAGAGAGAGAGTCCCAGCGGGTGGCTGGTCTTGCAGGAGGCATTGAGTGTCCTTGGGAATCTCTGTGTGGCCCAGAAGGCCAGCACAGGACACTCCTTGAGGTTGATTCAGCCCTCCGTCCTTCCGGGGTGGGTCAAATGGGGACCCAGATTGTTGAGGCCAAGAGGCTGACTCTATAAACCGCTTAGAGAGCGCTGTAAAAGCACTGTAAAGTTGTATATAAGTCTAAGTGCTAAGTGGGAAGGAAGGAAGGAAGGAAGGAAAAAAGGAAGGAAGGAAAGAAAGAAGGGCCATGGTGGCACAGTGGTCAGAGTGCAGTACTGCAGGCTCCTTCTGCTGACTGCCGGTTGCCTGCAATTTGGCAGTTTGAATCTCACCAGGCTCAAGGTTGACTCAGCCTTCCGTCCTTCTGAGGTGGGTAAAATGAGGACCCAGATTGTTGGGGGGCAAGAAGGCCTACTGTAGAGAGGGCTTAGAGAGGGCTGTAAAAGCACTGTAAAGTGGTATATAAGTCTAAGGGCTATTGCTAAATGGGATGTATGGGTGACTCTGGGGAAAGTGGGGCTGCCTAGGAAGCCTGCAGATAAGAGGGTCAGGATGAGCCCCCCAGTCAGAGAAAGAAACCAGCCCTGAAGGAGCAAGCAGTTAAAAGCAGCATCCCGAAGTTTGTGTGATCAGACTTGCAAAATTCTGCTCATGCAGCCTTCCAATAACATAGAATTCACTCATCTGGTTGCGTTTCCTATCTGGTTTAGCCGGGAGGGTTGACCCGACATTTATTGAAATAACACGAAGGAATGTAAACAGGAAAACTTATTAAAATATCCATCAGGATTGATATTAAATTCTTTCCGATCTGATTTATGCTGCCCAAATCTGTGCTTCTTGCCTAGATGAGGGGTTCAAATTTGCAGCCCTCCAGATTTAATCATCTAGAATTAGCTCATCTGTTCCTGTTTCCTCCTGGCTTAACCTGGAGGGCTGGCATGGGGGGTCAAACCCCAGCAGTGTCTCCTGACACCCCCCCCCTCTTTCCTGGATTCCTGGAGCACTGCAGGGGGGTTGAGCTAATTGAAAGGAGGGTCTGGCTCAGGAGATCTTCTGGAAAGCCCAAAGTTCACAACCTCCGGATCTGGCAGAGGAAATGCTTCCTGCCAGAAGTCCCTCAGTCCCAGGGCTCAGGATGGGCTGTACTTAAGGCTGCTGCTCCCTTAGCCCAAATGAAACCGTCTTTATTGCAGCCAGGCCACGGGGCGGAACCTCCATTCCCCCCTGCCCATAGTTCTGTTGTTTGTCCCGCTCATAATCCCCATATTATCCCAAGAAAAAAGAGGCTTAAAACACCGCCTGTCCTGAGAAACGACGGATGGATTCTGGTTTGTGGCTGAGAAGATTTTGATTTTCTCCTTGGGCTTAGGGTGAGAAAGGCCCCCAAGGCCCGGCTGGACGAGACGGCATCCAGGGACCAGTTGGGCTTCCAGGTCCTGCTGGCCCGGTTGGCCCCCCAGGGGAAGATGGTGACAAGGTAGGCAGCTTCCATGCCAGGCAAAAGTCCTGGCTTTCTTCCATTGATTGGATTGCTTTGCATGTAGGGTGACAAAAACCCTGGCACACAGATGATTCTCCTCCAAAGCTTTCAAAGAGCCAGCAGTGAAACCGTGCCTACTTCAGAATCGGCTCTTCCGTTTCCTGTATATCTTTATTTCTCCACACAGGGGGTATTTTGAGTTTTTTGGTATCTGGGATCCCACTACCAAGGCAATGGCGGCATCAATGGCGAGGGGAGGGCAAGGGTGAATGCAGCCTGGATGCGTTGATGAGAACTCAGTGGTGTGTTACGGGACAGATGGATGCCAACCCATCTTAAATCTAAGATCTACAAGACAGCCATCCTCCCTGTTGCACTGTGTGGCCCTGAACAGGGACCGGGAGCTCTCTCTGTGCCATGGAAATGCGAAGGTTCCGGTGGACATCGGGCATCTCCCCTCTTGATGTCACATCACAAATGACACTATTTTGGTGCACCACTTACAGAGAAGATGAGGCAAGGCCGGCTCCGCTGGTATGGACACGTCCAGAGAGCAGCACCTTCCACTGTGGCCAAGACTGCTGACCAACTAGAAGCCAATGGCCGGAGACCTCTCAGGCTTCCAAAATAGAGATGGCAAGACACCATCAACAAAGATATCCTAGCCAAGGGCCTGTGCCCTGGAGACACAGCTGACCACGTAAAGTGGCATTCAATGATCTGAAAAGCAGGAATTTGACAGGAAGAAGAAGATGTGGGGTATCTTAAGGGCGGAAGAGTTCTGCCTCCAAGTGAAACGGCCGTTTTCAAAGGGCAGCTGGGGATCCAAGGCTGCCTCTGTCCATAAACTGAAATGCTAGATGGCCTTGCACGCATTGGCACCCTTTGACCCAAATCTGCTCCGTGGTTACACCGTGGCCTTGCCGAATGTCCTGCTACGGGCGTAAAGCAGTTTTACCTGGGAAGAGAATTCAACCTCCCAGAGTTGACAGGGGCTCCTGAGGCCATTCATTGCAAGGCTGCCACAATGCAGAATTCGGAGTCCCAGCCCTGTGGAGGGATGGCTTGTCCAGTCATCCCCTAAAGCCTTTTTCGGGCTCCAGCTGCTCTTAGTGTTAGGAAGGCTTTTTAAAATAAAAACAGAAATGTTATTCAGGCACCATTTCTTGTAATATTGGTCATGTTTCACTCACGGTTTTCCTCAAAATTTCTCAACACACCAAAATGATTTTAATTTTGCAATGTTTTTTCCAGAAGTGCAGATTTCACCTGGAAAAAAAAATCTACCTAGAGGTGTATTCATTCTTCATTTTTTAAGGATCAGACCAAGCCAACAAACATTATTCATTTGTTAAGAGTGTATAAGATATGAAACAAATCCAGGAATCTTCTTCCTGGCTTAGCTTCTCATTGGTTGTGACAGTTCTGCTTGTATTACAGAATGGTATTCTCCATTTATTAGGGTGAAATTGGTGAACCAGGACAGAAAGGAAGCAGAGGGGACAAAGGAGAACAGGTAAGCTGTGGCTTTCCCACATGGAGGCCAGGGATGATGTGCCCCCTCCCCGCCGTGTCCTTAGGCATCCCGCACCCCTTTTGTATTACTGTATTACCGTTACTATACTAGACTGTATTACTATTCTTCTTCTCTTCCTTCCTAGTACCCATCTCTTCCCACTTATGACTATAACCATGTTGCTTGTACCTGTACAATTTATATTGTTTCATTTGTTTCCTACTATGACTTGATTGCTTATTAGTAACATGACTATCACTAAGTGTTATATCTTATGATTCTTGATGAATGTATTCTATTTTATTTTTCCTTATGTACACTGAGAGCATCTGCATCAAAGAAAAATTATTGTGTGTCCAATCACACTTGGCCAACAAAGAATTCTATTCTATTCCATTCCATTCCATTCCATTCTACCTTATCTCTACTCTTCTATATTCTCTTTTCCTCTTCTCTTCTATCTCTACTCTGTACTCTCTTCTCTTCTATATTCTCTTCTCTTCTATCTCTACTCTCTGTACTCTCTTCTATATTCTCTTCTATCTACCTTATCTCTGCTCTCGACTCTTCTATATTCTCTTCTCCTTTCCTCTCCTCTTCTGTATTTTCTCTTCTATCTCTACTCTCTACTCCTCTTCCATCTTCTCTTCTCTTCTATGTTCTCTTCTCTTCTACCTCTACTCTTTACTCTTTACTCTCTTCTATATTTTCTTCTCTTCAAATTCTCATGGGCAGCTATGAATTCAGAGCTGCCTGGGTGCGAGCATTCATGAGTCCAAGTTCCTTTTCCAGCCTCTCCATCCTTAGGGTGGCCCAGAGGCTCCAGAAATGAGTGTAGCCACACTAATCTTAACGTGGTAATGAGGTCCATCCCACCACTGCAGAACAAAGAGAGACATTCAGTCACCCAATAGAGGATATTCATTGGGATGCACCTTGTTCTTCAGCAAGATTTTAAATTGCAAGGGTCCATATTTTAGCCCACCCCTCTGAGTCACTGTGATTGGAGGGCTCTGGCAGAATCCTGAGTGGGGGTGGAGTTACATATTTAGCCAAATCCATCCAGGTATCAATGTGCCTTGAGAGTATCATTCCGCATTGCTTTGGTCTCCTTAGATGGATTTTAACTGTTTTGCCATTTCTTTGAAGACATGTCTTTGTTTCTTGCTAGGGTCCACCAGGTCCTATTGGTCCACAGGGCCCGATTGGCCAACCAGGTCCAGCTGTAAGTATTCCTTATGTACATAAACATTCTCTGCATTTAAAATATAAGCTAAAAAGTCCGTTGCTTTAGAGGGAGCGGGAGGCAGGAAGAGAAAGGCATGGCTAGCCTAGTGAAGAGAAGGACCAGGGGGGACAGGAGAGCATCTTCCAATATTTGGGCGGCTGCCACAGAGAGGAGGGGGGTGGTGTCAAGCGATTCTGCAAGGCACCTCAAAGCCCTACAAGGAACAATGGATGGAAACTGACCAAGGAGCGATTCAACTTGGAAATAGGGAGACATTTTCTGACAGTGAGAACAATCAACTGATAGAACAGAAGTTGCCATCAGAAGTTGTGAGAGCTTCATCACTGGGCTGCCATCTGTCAGAAGTGACGTAGGGTCTCCTGCTTGGATGGGTGGGTGGGTTGGACTAGGTGACCTACAAGGTCCCTTCCAGCTAGGTAAATCTAATCTGAACTAAAAAGGAAAGAATCTCCCTGTGTCTCATTTCCTCTTAGGTTCCCCCACTGCTTATTAGTTCTAGTTCTGGGAGCGTAAACAGATCACTCTTTCCAAATAAAAGGCCCCTCAAGTTGAATTACTTGGTTTAAGGAACTCTGCAGACTCTGTAGAATTGAGTTCCTTAAATTCTTGGATGGATGCCTGTATGGCTATATTCTTTGATGGCCTAATGCATATTGGAGAGCTCGGTCTTCCTTCTGCGTCAAATTCAAAGAGCTCACAGCATTTAATGTTGCCTTTAGCTGTAAACTTTTCTCTCTCCTCCCAAGGGAGCCGATGGAGAGCCTGGCCCACGAGGACAGCAAGGGCTTTTCGGACAGAAGGGCGATGAAGGACCAAGAGGATTTCCTGGCCCTCCAGGGCCAGTTGGGTTGCAGGTAACTGCCCAAGTGAACCAGCCCTGGTCTGGGATTCATTCATCATTTAGAGCACTGGATGGTTCCAGCCGAAATAGAAAAAAACAGAGAAATCAGGATGGCCCGTTGAGCTGGATGTCAAATAACTTCAGCAGTTATAATTCTTTCTTCCTCCTCCTCCTCCTCCTCCTCCTCCTCCTCCTCCTCCTCCTCCTCCTCCTCCTCCTCCTCCTCTTCTTCTTCTTCTTCTTCTTCTTCTTGTGCCTGTCAACTGTTCTTGAGCTTGATTGTAGGACTCTAAAAATCTAAAAGGACTTTTAAGGTTGGAGTGTTTGTTCTGTAGGTTGAGTTCCAGCTTTGTGATGGGGGTGGATGGGTGGTTGGGGTGGGATGTGAGAAATATCTGCAAAATGTGTGAAATGGCCTCTGAAATGAGGTTCCCTCCCCCCAATCTGGATCCCCCCCCCACTAATGCTATTTAGAAGAGCTGTGAAGACCTGGCTCTCCACCCAGGGCTTCCGTGGGAGAGGGGGAGGTTTATCTTCTCCATCCCACCTGCCAGCTTTTATCTTCCCTTTTCATGTTTGATTGATTTTGTTCTGATCGCTTGCCCAAAGCGAGCAGCCCCAGCACTCCTGAGAATCTGGAACCGTACAAGTTTCACATATTATTAGCATTATTGTCATTATTTGCAAAATGTGTGAAATATTTGCAAAGTGCAAGTATTTTGTCAAAGTACTTTATTTTGGTATATTTGGTTATACATAGGAAATAAGATTAATAAAATAATAGCAATTGCACTTAGACTTATATGCTGCTTCACAGTGCTTCATAGCCCTCTCTAAGCGGTTTACAGTCAGCCTCTTGCCCCCCAACCACCTTGGAAGGACGGAAGGCTGAGTCAACCTTGAGCCTGGTGAGATTTGAATTGCCAAATTGCAGTCAGCTGGCAGTCAGCAGAAGGAGCCACACTCTGACCACTGCGCCACCACGGCTCAGTGGTGAATGCTATAAAGTACAATGAAAAGTAGAATGAAGAAAATAAAGGTCAATTAAAAATTTAAGTCTCACTGTTTCTAGCAAGGCCCTGCTGAATTGTGTTGAGTATTAAATAAAATATGGCAATATTATAAGGAGGCTATTTTTTAGCCTTTCAGCTAGGATCAAATGTAGAATTTGCAAAAAGATGGCAAAGTTTAATTGGATAAGTTTGATAGCCACAATTTGTAGTAAACCAAGGCCAAGCCCCTCCACACAATTGGCGCAGGCAATGAACTGGAGCACACAGTCAGTCATAGAAGTTCCAGGAGAATATTTGCTCCCCCCCCCTCCCCCAGAATAACCAAAGGGGGATTGTGAGCTCTCTTATCTTTTAGCCAGGTGGGGAAACAGGCATCATTTTGGTATCGTTTGACAGCTGATCAGCACCAACAATTTCTTATCATGCTGCCTGGCGACAGCAGAGGACTCCTGTGATGGCTGGTTGTGTCACCTGGCTCCACACATCATGTGGGTCGCACGGATTTGTGAGATGTGTTGTATAAACACAGCCGTGGTGTTTTCAAAAAGCAAGCTTGTCTTCACTTTATCTCTTCAAGTAAAATGTTTTATCTTTTCAAAAGCTAAAGCAAAACAACCACAACCCTTTCTAATTCTTTCAACAGGGCTTACCTGGGCCTCCAGGTGACAAGGGAGAAACTGGGGACGTCGGCCAAATGGTAATAAAGTCAATTGTTTTATCTCAGATGTTAATGTTACTGTGTATGTTTTGGACAAAAGCTTTGTCTTTCCGTCAGTTGAAGGAGTATTTCCTTTCCTTTCCCCAAGGGTCCTCCAGGTCCCCCCGGACCCAGAGGCCCAGGGGGACCCCCCGGAGCTGATGGGCCACAAGGTCCCGCAGGAGGGATTGGAAATCCAGGATCTGTTGGTGAAAAGGTAATGCCGCTTTGCCGGGGAATATTGGAGGCAGGCAGCAGAAGTAGCTGGCAGTTCTGCTCTCTAACCACTGCGCCCTCACAGCTGTAGCACCTGAGTTGCCTTGTCTTTTGCAGGGAGAACCTGGAGAATCAGGAGAACCTGGCCTTCCCGGAGACTCTGGACCACCAGTAAGATTTAAAACCTTTTTTTAAAAGAAAAGTATCCGTCTGGAATTGAGATGAAATGGAATAAAATTGGTACTCAGGAATGGTTAGAAAGCCTTAGGCAAGGATTTCCAAAATGGCGTTTTTAAGACCATTTCCAGTTCTGTCCCTTTTCTGACCCTCCCACAAATAATATCTTCTGGAGCAGCCTTCTACTAAATGGATTGAGAAGGGAACTGACAACCACTCTTGCACTTGTTCCCGTCTCAGTCCTTTTTCAGACCCCTAATTCCTCTGGGGATCCACAATTCCGCCATCAACTTACCTATTTATTGGACCAATTTCCTACAGTTGGTCCCTTGAAATCCACTCCCACAGAAACCAGCTGCTTAATCAAGGCAGGACAAGTCAGAAGACACAAGGCATCCCAGTGTAGGAAGTGGGCTCTTGTGAGAAAATAGGTGTATGGAGAACCCAGAATCACAACTGCATTCCTGCCCAGTGTTCACTTTGTCCTCACAAGGACCATGCAATAAAAATCCATGTTCTTTTCATTGTGCAAAGGGGAAATTCAGGTATAACTCTCCAAGGATAGGTGAGACAAAAACACAACAATTTGTGGACTTCCCAAAATTAGTATAGCGCATTGTTTAGGTGGGAAAACGGAACCTTAAAAACTGAAATTTTTAAAGCAAGTAGACATTATCTGTTGTTCTAACTGTCTTCTTCAAGAAACAGGGGCTAGAAGTGAACCCATACCTTTAGTCCAAAACATATTACAGCTGCACAAAATGCTCCTAGCTGGTTGATTTGTATACCAAAACTTTATGTAGCTCAGTCAAAGCTGTGATATAAACAGCGCTCCAACTGATTATGGTGATTCCTTCAGAATTTGTGGTCCTGAAGAAGTTCCTTCATAGCTGTGATTGCCTTCAGACATTGTGGATATTCCATCACTGGAGGCTTTTAAGAAGAGACTAGAGAGCCACCAGTCTGAAATGGTCTAGGGTCTCCTGCTTGAGCAGGGGGTTGGACTAGAAGACCTCCAAGGTCCTTTCCAATTCTGTTGTTCTGATTCTGATTCCTCTCTATCCCCAAAAGGGACAGCAGTGGAGGAGACATCTGTGCCTTGGTGTCATGCTGATTGAGCATCAGAAAACAATCAAATAATGGCCATTTTTTTTATTTCCTCTAAGTGCTGATTGGGCCTTTAATTGGTTTTTGTCCCCATTGCTTAAACCGTTGCTGAAACAAACCTTCTAACAAGCACCTTCCTTTGACAGGGTCCTAAAGGAGAAAGAGGGGAAAAGGGGGAAGCAGGCCCCTCTGGGTCTGCTGGGCCCCCAGGCCCCAAAGGTCCCCCAGGAGATGATGGCCCCAAAGGGAGCCCGGTGAGTAACCCCCTCCTCTATTATTTTGCCCAGTCAATCTGGAAGGAGATTGTCCCCTTATGATGCCCCCCTGTTCTCTGGGCTGGGCTGCTGGTTCCTTCCTGAGAGCGAAGGGCCTTGTCTGCTTTTCTCCTCTTCCTTGCGGATCCTGCTTTAGGAGCCTTGGTCCTCACGTGCTTCTTTGGGGGCAGACTATGGGGCCTCCCCCTGCCTTTGTTTCCCTAGAGCAATGCCCCTTTTCTACAGGAAGAGATCCGGGAAGGGGGGGGGATTGGGAACTTGTTTCCTTGGACCTTATTATTTATGTAACACATTTATTTATTTTTATTTTTTTTAATTAATATGTAACACATTTATTGTTGTTGTTATAAACAATAGGCTGCCCGACTCCTAAAAAATTATGAGCAGCTTACATATTAAACATAAAGCTCATTAAAAGGAAAATACAAAAGAGCAAAATACAAAGAGCCTTGTGGTGAGATGGGCCAGAAGTAAATGTAATTAATAAATAAAAGCCAAGCCAAACAAAAGAAAACCAAAAACTGGGCTCCTCAGTCACTCAAAGCCTTGGTGAATAACCAACAAACCCCCTTGAGCAGGGGTGAAATCCAGCAGGTTCTGACAGGTTCTGGAGAACCCGCAACGGAAATTTTGAGTAGTTGAGGGAACCGGCAAATGCCACCCCTGGCTGACCCCAAAGTGAGAAGGGGAATGTGGATTTTGCAGTATCCTTCCCCTGCCACGCCCACCATGCCACGCCCACAGAACCGGTAGTAAAAAAATTGAATTTCACCACTGCGCTCGAGGTGAGATGGGCAGCAAATAAATACAATAAGTAAACAAATGAATGGCATAAGGCTGGGAATCACATACATCCCTGCAGGGAGATTTGAGATTGGATGGTAATTGGCCAGGAACACGGGGTTCGTGTCTTTTTGAGGAAAGGGTGCGCTACAGGCAACTCCTTCAATTCCCTCCCTCAAGGATCCTGATACCCCCAGTCAAGATCACCAGGGCAGCGTTAACTATCTAGGATCTAAGAAGCCGATGGCCACCTTCATAGACTAGAACACTCTCTCCATTTGCCTAAGAGTCACAGGGACTTTAACTTGATCCAGGCAGCCAAGGGACCCTATGACTGCAGGGGCGAAGTTGAGGGGCCATCAGAGAAATAACAGGATATTCCTGATAGTGATGCATCCGTCCTGAGGCTCTTCCTCCCCAGCGAGGACCAGGCCTCCTTAACAGGGCATTAAGTAGCCATCGGTAGATGCAAAAAATAGAGAGAAATAACCGATGTAATCCCTAATGTAGATTTTACCTATGCTGGACTGGATTCACTCTTCCTTTTCCTCCACTGAGGCTCCAGGTATCTCTTCTTGCCTTCATTTCCTGGAGCTCCTCAGAAAATGGAGGGTTTTGTTCCTCTCTTTTCTTTCAAAAAACTTTTGACCAAGCTTGGCTTGCAAACTCCTCTCTCACTAGTCTACTTGAGATCCCGGAGTCGTCCCATTTCACGGGAATGGATATTCTAATGCCCCCTTGATTTCACTCTTACAGTCAGGGCATTGCCAAGAGTGTTGCTCATTTCTTTCTTCTGCTGAATGCAAGATTTCAGGCTCTTTCTTTCCATACCTTTGCAGGGTCCGGTTGGATTTCCAGGTGATCCAGGCCCCCCAGGTGAACCTGGCCCAGCTGTAAGTACCAAGGTGGAAAACAGGGAGATTGTGTCTCTCTCAAATGTGTCTAAAAATCTTCATGGGAAGAAAATTCTGGGGAGTTTGCTTTCCAGAACTTTTGGAAATAGTTCAGTTTGGTTTGAAATAGGGAATTTGGACATTTAAAATGTTGTATTTCCCCTTACGATTTCATTTCATTTTTTTTCATTTATTTGACATTTATAGGCCGCCCTTTTCCCTGAGGGGACTCAGGGCGGCTTACAATTTGTAGGAAGGGAGTGCAAGACAAAACACAAAAAGAAAATGTGAAATATAATAAAGTAAAACAATAAAACACAACATTCATTCAGCATTCGGGTGGGGCGAGATTAGGGTCTTATCCCCAGGCCTGACGGGATAGCCAGATCTTGAGGGCTGTGCGGAAGGTCTGGACGGTGGTGAGGGTACGAATCTCCACGGGGAGATCGTTCCAAAGCGTCGGAGCTGCTACTGAGAAGGCTCTCCTCCGCGTAGTCGCCAGTCGGATTTCAAGTATATATTTCTAAAGCACATATATACTGTATATGTTTTTTACTGTTGTGGCCTATTTATTAATTTTCTGATAAGCAAAGAGTGCAAAGAAGAGCAACCAGGATTGATTAGGGGACTGGAGGCTCAAACGTACAATGATCGGTTGCAGGAACTGGGCGTGGCTAGTCTAGGGAAGAGAAGGACCAGGGGAGACAGGATAGCATCTTCCAATATTTGAGGGGCTGCCACAGTAAGGAGTTGGGGGGTCAAGCTATTCTCCAAAGCATCTGAAGACTAGACAAGGAAATAATGAATGGAAACTGATCAAAGAGAGATTCAACCTGGAAATAAGGAGGAATTTTCTGACAGTGAGAGCGATCAATCAATGGAGCAGAAGTTGCCTTTGGAAGCTGTGGGAACTTCATCACTGGAAGCTTTCAAGAAGACACTGGACTGCCATGTGTCAGAAATGGTCTCCTGCTTGGGCAGGGGGTTGGACTAGATGACCTACAAGGTCCCTTCCAACTCTGTTAATATGTTTTAAAAAATAGTTCTATCATAATCGTAATCATCTAGCATGTCTATTCTTTTTACAATGGTTTCATTTTTCTTTGATATTATTGAATGTTAGACATTTTTAATCAAGGGGAAATTTGACCTTTTGAAATCTTGATCTTACATTGAACTTGTTGGAGATTTGCTCCAAATTTCATTGAGAATATTAATATATTCATCATGTATTGTTTAATTACAAGAGCCAGTTTGGTGCTATGGCACCAGGTGGAGAATGAAACCTTGGGTTTTAACCCTGCCCTAAGACACCGAGCTTGTCGATCAGAAAGGTCAGCAGTTCGGTGGTTCGAATCCCTAGCACCTCATAATGGAGTGAGTTCCTGTTACTTGTCTCAGCTTCTGCCAACCTAGCAGTTCGAAAGCAAGTAAACAATGCAAGTAAAAAATAGGGACCACCTTTGGTGGGAAGGTGACAGCATTCCGTGCTCCTTTGGCATTGAGTCATGCCAACCACATGACCAAGGAGACGTCTTCGGACAGCGCTGGCTCTTTGGCTTGGAAACGGAGATGAGCACCGCCCCCTTGAGTCGGGAACGACTAGCACAAATGTGCGAAGGGAACCTTTATCTTTAAGCAGGAAGCAGCTGGCGGGGAGTGGGGAGGCTGAGCCAGCCACTCTTTCTCAGCCCCAAGAAGAAAGCAACAGTAAACCACTTTGCAGGGCCCAGTCTAGGCAGTCATGAGGAGTCAACACTGACTCAAAGCCACACACATATATTAAAATGCAATAAATTATATGTAAGATACCTATAGTTCCTGTGTCACCTCTTGCATTTAGCCATTAAGGACTTCCTTTCTATTAGGAAATCCTTCAGGAATGGGGCCTTCAAGAGGCCTGAAATAGCCATGGGAAACTAAAGGATTCCTTTTCTATTTTCTTCTAGGGTCAGGATGGCCCAACAGGCGATAAGGGCGATGATGGGGAAGCTGGTCAAACGGTGAGTACCCAGACTGCATGCAGAGGGCACGTATTTCTTAGGAATGCCTCTCTTTGTTTAGTATCAAAAATACGATATGGGTGAGTTCGCGACTGAGTAGAGATGGCCATCGAGAGAGAGCTAAGGACTGGTGGGGAGCCATTGGTCAGAACCTGGGATCAGCTGGTGTTTCTGGAATGTCTCGGCCTTGAAGCCTTTATTTGGAGGAAACCCAATCCCAAGCCTAGGCACCCCTTTCTTCTTCGTGTGCTTCTCTGCAGAAGACAGTTTGGCCACAGCTCTCTGTCTCCACAAGTGTGGAAATAGCAAATTCCTGGTGCAGAGCCTCCATAGGCGACCAGCTAGAGTCATGTCAAGATAAATTTAATGGGCAAGAGGATAAAGAAGCCAATGAGACAGAAAGGATGTTTAAGGAAGCTCTTTTGAACTTGTGATCCAAGACCTCATAAAAGGACACTGTCAGGCTTCTCCCAACTCAGGCATTCAGGAAAGAAAGACCCTGGACTCCCATTTGTAGCGAAAGGTATACTTTTACTGAAGCCAAGTGGTTACAACGCAGCAAAGCCAGATCTGAGGATTCCCTGTGTAAACCCGGTAATTTTCCCTTCTCCAGCCCCCCCCCCTTCTTGGTCATCTTGGTAGTGTCCAATAATGTCCAAATTAGATACTGTATTTTGGTAACAGTTCCACATTTTTCTACGTCTTTGGTGGGTGTTTGTATTCTGGTCCTAGGCTGGTGTCATCTCAACCATTATCTCTGGTTGGCACCTCTGGTTCATGTCATCCCCCCTCCCTTTGCCCTCCCATTCCCCCTCTTCACAATTTTATGACAGGTTGCCATCAAAGCAAAGCGAAGCTGGGCAGATCTGACACACATAAAATGCTGCAAAAATCACTTAACCAGTCTTGTCTGTAGAGGTTCTCCATCATCCGGGTCAAGGTGCTTTTTCAAGGGGCAACTGGACTTTCCGTTTTTTCTTTGAAGACGTTTCGCTTCTCACCCAAGAAGCTTCTTCAGCTCTGACTGGATGGTGGGGAATGGAAGGATTTAGACTCCTTGTAGAGAGCTGGTCCTTTGCATCTTTTTAGAGGGTCATTGAGGCCACTTGGAGGTTTATCTGTGTCTTCGGGGGTCACCTGAGTGGTGCAAATGTTTCCTGTAGTCTGCAATTTTTCCTCTGGAAATCCATTCCTCCTCCCACTCCATTCCATGGGGGTTCATCCCAAATTGTATAGCTAAAAGTCTGTAGAGATTCTCAGTCATCCAGGTCATGGTTGTCCCCAAGGACTTTCTTGGCCTTTTTTCCTTTGAAGACATTTCACTTCTACTCCAAGAAGCTTCTTCAGCTCTGACAGGATAGTGGGGAAGGGAAGGATTTATGTATCTTGCAGACAGCTGGTCCTTTGCATTAACAACTCTTGCTTAGCAACAGAAATTTGGGACTCAAGATTTAGCCTGTCCTAGCAGTTCTTGTGTTAGAGCTCTAAGGATAAACATTGTTTTCTTCTTTTGTTCTCAGGGGTCTCCTGGTCCAACCGGAGAGCCGGGTCCTTCTGGCCCTCCAGGCAAGAGGGTAAGTTGCCTTTTTAGTCTTTCCTCTTCCAGTGTTTAGAAAAACATTTCAGAAAATGTCACTGACCCCTCAGCACTAAAGAGGGAAGAGCCAAATGGAGGGGTGTCATGATGCAAAGAGGGGGTCAAACAGTATCTGTTCCCGTGATGGGTGGGTTGGTGTGTGGATGCAGGAATCTTTTGAACAATTCATCGGAGAGCAAATTCTGCAAGTCTGCAAAGAAAGCAGCAGCAGGAACATCAGAGGTGCCAATTATTGAAAATATAATGTATCACCATAACAACAAATCTCTGGAAAACGTGGCGTGAATAAAGGCAGACTCAATGTTGCTCTTCAAAAGAAATGATTATCTTTCTTGCCACAAGAACGTTAGTTTGCATCCCGTTTGCAAAGCAGGAAAGCAAGGATAGGACCAGTTGTCAGATGCTTTGGAGAAGTTAAATCCCCCACCAGAAACAGGGTGTGGTCTTCCAGATTGCTCTGGTTCTCCTCCAGCCAGATTTCAGATATTCCATAGCTACCATTTCAAGGTTTTATATATTTGTTCTTTGGGTAAAAATCGTCTGTTATTTGCTTTGAAACTAGTTTCCATTTAAGAAGAAGGTGCAAGTAAAAGAAATAAGCTCCATCGCTGAAGGTTTTTAAGTCTTTAGAAAGGGACTGGACAGCCATTTGTCCAGAATGATCTAGGCTAGGGGTCGGCAACCTTAAACACTCAAAGAGCCATTTGGACCCGTTTCCCACAGAAAAGGAAACACAGGGAGCCACAAAACCCTTCCGGTGCCTGACTTATTTCCGGAGCGGCTACAAAAGTAGCCTATGTCGTTGAATTAAACGTTCTGTTTCCTTCTGCAACTTTTCTTTTCTTGGATTTATCCATGGTTGACCTACCGGGGGTCGAAAAGCTCAATAAATCATATGCCGACGAGTGTCGCACTTTGGCAGTTGTGACGCATATTTTGAGTGACAGGGAGCCGCAGCAGAGGGATGAAAGAGCCACATGCAGCTCCAGAGTCACAGGTTGCTGACCCCTGACCTACTTCTGCTGCATGAGCAGGATGATGGACTAGATGACCTCCAAGGTCCCTTCCAACTCTCTTGCTTTGTATTCAGAAAGCAATTGTGGATTTGTTATCTGAGGGAATCTCGGACAACTCCCGACATTTAATTAAAGGAAGATATTATTTTAACAACAAAAACGTTGGATAAAAATAATAATCATGAAAGATTAAAAAAAAGGTTTTTTTTAAAAAAAGACCACTGAACAGGGAGAGATTCAAACTGGAAATAAAGAGGAATTTCCTGACAGTGAGAGCAATCAACCCATGGAACGGAAGTTGCCTTCGGAAGTCATGGGAGCTTCATCCCTGGAGGCTTTCAAGGAGAGACTGTGTTGCCCTCTGTCAGAAATGGTGTAGGGTCTTCTGCTGGGGGGCGGGGCGGGTTGGACTAGATGACCTACAAGGTCCCTTCCAACTCTGTTAATCTAATCTAATCGGAAGAGCCAACCTCTTGAGTGATGCTGGAGACGGGTGTTGGGGCTTCTTTCAGTTGAGCTGTTGTGACACCTGGTGGGAGGTTCATACGAGGGGATGTTGCTACAACCATCAGGGTTTAATCTCACTGCACCGTCTCTCCCAATCTTTTTAGGGGCCACCTGGACCTGCAGGACCCGAAGGCCGACAAGGAGAGAAAGGGGCGAAGGTAAAAAATCACGGAGCTGCCCCCAGACAAAACAGCATTTCTGGTTTCAGTCATGTCCTCCCTGTAACGTCTTGCTTCCCTTTAGGGTGAGTCTGGATTGGAAGGACCTCCTGGGAAGACGGGTCCAGTTGGTCCTCAGGGACCTCCAGGAAAGCCAGGTCCAGATGGACTTCGGGGAATACCTGGCCCAGTGGTAAGTATTGGCCAACCAAGGTCACCTTCATCCCACGAAGAAATCAAAGCCATGTTAGTATGGGAATCTTTTATTGCCACAGCTACAGGACGGGGTGGCTCAGTGACTAAGACCCTGAGCTTGTTGATCAGAAAGGTCGGCAGTTTGGCAGTTCAAATCCATAGCGCCGCATAATGGAGTGAGCTCCCGTGACTTGTCCCAGCTTCTGCCAACCTAGCAGTTCGAAAGCACGTAAAAATGCAAGTAGAAAAATACATTGAACTTGTTAGAGATGTGCTCCACATTTCATTGAGAATATTAATATATTCATCATGTATTGTTTAATTACAAGACCCAGTTTGGTGCTATGGCACCAGGTCGAGAATGAAACCTTGGGTTTTAACCCTGCCCTAAGATGCTGAACTTGTCGATCAGAAAGGCAGTTCGAATCCCTAGCACCGCATAATGGAGTGAGCTCCCTAGCAGTTCGAAAGCATGTAAAAATGAAAGTAGAAAAATAGGAACCACCTTTGGTGGGAAGGTAACAGTGTTCCGTGCACCTTTGGTGTTTAGTCATGCCGGCCACATGACCATGGAGAACATTTTCGGACAGCGCTGGCTCTTCGGCTTTGAAACGGAGATGAGCACCGCCCCCTAGAGCTGGAAAACAACTAGCATGCATGTACAGGGGAACCTTTACCTTTCTAGTCTGAATGTGCTTCTCCCCCCTCTCCCCCTTTATCTTTGTGTAAACCAGGAAAGGCCTGAAACGTTTCCTCAAATTGTTTTCTTGGGATGGGGTCAAGACACGCTGGCATGGATGTTGCTTTGGTAGTGACAATAAGCCTCTCTGTCCTTCACAGCCATTTCCTTATGCCCTCTTCCTATAGGCAGAAGTTGGGTTGTGATCCAGATGGTCTTCAGTTCCTAGAGACCATCCCCCTGGGGGTCGAGATTGAGTGGTATGGTGGCCCAGAGGTGGAGCTCTCACCTCTCAATCAGGAGGCTGTGAGTTCGATCCTAGGTAGAGGCAGAAATTTCTCTCTCTGGGCACGATGGGAATGTATCTGCTGAACAAAACTCCACACTGGCAACAGGAAGGGCATTTGGCCAGTAAAATACTCTACTAGCTCCATTCGATTGCCCAGACTCCATCCTGCAAGAGATTATGGGGCCATTAAAAGAGGACAATGATTTCCCTGGTGGTTGAGATAAACCAGTTGAAGAACCTTTTGCTGGAGGACATTCCTTAGATTGAGCCCTCCTTACCCCTTGGACGAATATTTCCCTGTTCCTTGTAAGAAGAAAAGCATCCATTCTGACATACGTAACATTAGTTAGGGTTATGTTATGATAGGCTGTGATATCATCCATCCTCTATCCGTTTGGAGCTGCTGTCAAGGTTTTTATAATGATGGATACAGATATGACAACTGAAGACATGTATCCATGCAAGATTAATTGGAGTTTAGTCCATGGAAGCTGAGGCCAGCCTGCATTTGTTGGCATTAAAGGTGCCACAAGTGTGTCTGTTGATGTTTGTGATGGATGTTAATCCCATTAAAGTGGCGCCACTGACTGAGAGCTGCCTCCCCAGAGACCTGACCAAAGGCCCTTGTCAAGACATGACTGTAACTGAGGGATTGAATGGATTTTGTTCCAAATCACGTAATAAACTAAAAATCAAGACATCCTGGTTTATGGTGTGGGTCAAAGCTCACCAGCTGGTTGAGAAGAACCCGGGGGGGGGGGGGAGAAGCTCCTCAATAGTTTGCATGGAGAGCAGAAAGAGAGTTGATGGAAAAGGAGTCTGGATCGCCTTGAGAAGCAAAGATGTTTCAGGCGGTTTTCAGTCATCGCCACAAATTAGTCGAACCAAAAAGCTGCAGGTTCCTTTGGACCACAAGAATCTTCGGATGGGATTTTTCTCTCTCTCTGATGTTGGGTATCAGTCAGAAACACTGAGCCAGATGTTGGAAAACCTTGAGAGGAGATGCCTTCATAGAATGGAATGGCATGAGAATAGAATAGAACGGAGTAGAATACAATAGAAGCAGAGCAGAGCAGAATATAGAGTAGAATATAGACTAGAATACTGTAGAAAATAGACTCGACTCGACTCGACTTGAATAGCAGCGTTGGAAGGGACCTTGGAGGTCTTCTAGTACAATCCCCTGCTCAGGCACCACTTCAGACAAATGGTATTCTAATCTCTTCTTAAAAACTGAAAAAGTGCTGGAGCATTCCCAACTTCTGGAGGCAAGTTGTTCCACCAGTCAATTGTTCTCACTGTCAGGAAATTTCTTCTTAATTCTAAGTTGCTTCTGTCCTTGGTTAGTTTCCACCCGTTGCTTCTTCAGGTGCTTTGGAGAATAGCTTGACTCCCTCTTCTTTGGGGCAGCCCTTGAGATATCGGAAGACTGCTACGGTATTATTACCCCAGTCCTTCTTTTCATTAAACTAGACATACCCAATTCCTGCAACTGTTCTTTATATGTTTTAGCTTCCGGTCTTGTTCTCTTCTTTTGGCCTTATTGATAGCAATAGCCATTAGACTTGTATACCACTTTATGGTGCTTTACAGTCCCCTCTAGGTGGTTTACAGAGTCAGCCTATTGCCTCCAACAATTTGGGTCCTCAGTTTATCCACCTTGGAAGGATAGAAGGCTGAGTCAACTTGCAAATACATGCCTTGTTTTAGATCTTACTAGTTTATAGCCCAGCGTTGCCTGGGTATTTATTGATGGGGGGGAAATGTCCGTACCATCCATAATTTCTAATGTTGGGTTTTTCCCCTTTCCAGAGGGAGCCACCTTGTGGAGTACTGTGAAGCCGTTACCATGGCAACTCCACTGCCCTGTACAGTAGAATCCATTTTCCGGCAGTATAGTAGAAGCCATTTTAAGGCACAACAGGCTGTATCTTAACAGAACACACAGCCTGAGGGGAGTTAGGGGTGTCTTACCCCCACAGTATTTTTTTCCAGAGAGTAAGTCATCTGAGTACAAAGTTTGGTTGAAATTGCTCAAGGCGTTCCAGAAGACACTCACAAACAAAAAACTCCAGTGGATGTAATAAGGTTTGTGACTCAATAGGTAGAGTTGGCCATTGCAGCAGATTTGAGGATATGGGATTTTTGAAGCCTGCCTTCCAGAAAAGCTCCATATAACGGGGTCTGTGACACCATTTGCAGACTCTGCTATTGCAGCAAATTCTAGCAGATGGATTTTGGAGGGCGAATCCCAGGAAGCAGCCTGCCCGTCAACTACCTGGAAGGGAAATCAGAATTCTATCAGGCCTGTAAATGTGTACCCAGTGGAGGTTAAGGCTGACCTCCTACTCAGCAATATCCCTCTTGGTAGTCTGGACTAGGAATGCTAAACCCACAGGTTATGTCCCCATCATGTCACTCTCACTACTTCATCCTTAGTTGTACATTTAGATTTCACTAAATGTCAACATTGACAATTCACTAAATTATCTACACAATGGTCAATACAGATAGCCCTCAACTTACAATTGTTTGTTTAAGCAACTGTTCAGTTATGATGGCTCCGAAAAACAGAATAGAATAGAAATGAATGGAGAACATAAGGGAAGGGAAGGGAATGGAATTAGAATAGAATAGAATAGAATAGAATAGAGCTGGAAGGGACCTTGGAGGGCTTCTATTCCAGCCATCTCAGACAAGTGATTGTGCAGTCTCTTCTTAGAAACCTCCCGTGATGGAGGGCCCATGATTTCTGGTGGCAAGCTGTTCCAGTGGTTAATTGTTCTGTTAGGAAGTTTCTCCTCCATTCCAGGTTTCTTCTCTCTTTGGTTAGTATCCATCCATTGTTTCTTGTCCTGCCTTCCGGTGCTTTGAAGACTAATTCGACACCCCCCCCTTCTTTGTGGAAGCCCCTCAAATACAGGACTACTGTTATCATGTCCCCCTAATTCCTCTTTTCTCTAGACTAGCCAGACCCAAATCCTGCAGCCGTTCTTCATGTTTTGGCCTCCAGGCCTTTGATCTTCTTAGTTGCTCTTCTCTGCACTTTTTCCAAGGTCTCAACATCTTTTTTGTAGTCTGGTAAGCAGAATTGGTTGCAGTGTTCCAGGCATGGTCTTACTAGGGTAAGACTCCCAACTGTTGCGGCATCCCCACGGTCACATGACTGGGCACTTGGCAACTGGTGTGTATTTACAACTGTTGCAACGTAGCAGGATCAGGTCATCCCCACTTGCAACCTTCCCTGCTGGCTTCCAACAAGGAAAGTCATTGGGGGAAGCAGAATTGATGCAATAATTGTTAACTGTTTGGTTAATAACAGCGGCGATTCCCTTCACCAGTTAATGACAGCAGGAAGAAAAGGGCCCGTAACTGGGTGAGACTCACTTAACAACAGCATCACTTAGTGACAAAAGTTCCTGTTTCACTTGTGGTTGTAAATCAAGGACTACCCATATCGCTTGTAGTAGTGGCCTCTTGCTGCTGCCCTGGCAGGACCTCCATCCCTGGAAGAGCCTCCGTCTTCCCAAAGGAAGGAAATGCGCCTGGTGGGAAACGGCATTGAGCCTGGGTGGGAGAGGGAACACTGGATCAATCCTGGTGGTGTTGCTTACCCTCAAAGGGGAAATCCCTACCGGTTCTGTGGGCGTGGCTTGGCATTCATGTGCTCAGGTGGGTGTGGCCAAATGTGGTGAAACTCACTTAACAACACTATTGTTCAATTGAGGTCATGTTCTCTTTCTTTCTTTCTTTCTTTCTTTCCTTCCTTCCTTCCTTCCTTCCTTCCTTCTTTCTTCTCTCTCTTTCTCTCCTTTCCTCTTTTTCCTTTCTTTCTCTTTCTTTCACTTTTTCTTTCTTCCTTTCTCTTTTTCTTTCTTTTTCTTTCTTTCTTTCCTTCTTGTCTCTCTCTCTCTCTGTCTCATTTCCTCTTTCTTTCCTTCTTTCTCTTTCTTTCTCTTTCTTTCTCTTTCTTTCTCTTTTTTTCTTTGTCTCTAACCAAGCGACCCAGGCCCAATGTTCGCTACCGATTTTCCCAAACCGGTCTGAACCAGTAGGATTTCACCCCTGGCTACCATCCTCTTTGAAACAAATATGTGGGGTAGAAATGTAACCTAAAAATATCACTCTCTGTTCTGACCGAGGCTTTCCCAGCAGCAAGGAGCCGAGTCCTCGTCCCGATAAACCCCTTTTATTTAATTTACAGTGAATCCCTCTCCAGCAAAGTCTTTCCTCTCCCACAGTCTTTCAAGAGAGTTCCCAATTACCGGCCTTGATCAGGCTTGGGGAGGGGCCAGGCCGATATCTGTCAGACACCACAATACTTGGCAAGAATGCACGAATGAACTAAAAAAGCCTCAGAGAGTCACAAACTAATTAAGCGAACTAATGGTCTCCTGCAAACTCCACTCCCCTTTCGCTCCTCTTTTATTTCCTCTGGGAGGGGCCATTCACCATCCACTTGTGCCTTTATGCCCAAGTAGGCCCTTGTTCCTTAGCTGTTCCTTTCTCCTAGAAGCTATGCACATGCGCACACTAGAAACAGGCTCCAGTTGTTCTTCTGCCCCACTGGTCTCCGACTCCAAAGGCAGCTGATAACTGTCAGACGGCCCTGGCTCCCTCTCTCCCTCCAACGCAGAGCCCTCATCAGGGCCTTCCTTGAAGAACTGGCTCGCCCGTCAGGCCTGGGGATAGGAATAGTTACCCCTCCCGAATGATGAATGTATGTTGCCCACCGTTTTATTATATGTCTCTATCTTGATGTTTGTATTCCCCCTCCCCGGTTTTATGTGAGCCGCCCTGAGTCCCCTCAGGGAAAAGGGCGGCCTACAAATACTAATAAAACTAAACTAAACTAAACTTCCCCAGACTCCAGGACTGGCCCATCTTCCTCCCCAACTTCCTCACTGTCTGACTCTGCTGCCAGCCCTGCTGGCCACTGGCAGGCCACAGCACTCTCCATGCCTTGCTTGATTCTTCTAGAATGTGGGAGATGTACGAGTATCTCCCACCCTAGTTATCTGTTTCTCCTACTAACTCAGAATGTGCCGTAATAGCTAATGGTGTCTGTTGTTTCCTAGGGCGAGCAAGGGCTTCCAGGTTCACCAGGCCCAGATGGACCTCCTGGCCCCATGGTAGGTCTTGACATTTTGGGAATTGTGCTTTTCCTGCTGTGGTTCTGAAAGCAAAGGTCGGCCCCCTCCCAGCCCCCACCCCTTCAGCTCCCCTGGTTCAAGCATGAAGATCTGCCTCTCCATGGGGGGTGGGGGTGTGTGGCTGCAGCCCCAGATCCAAAGCAGTCTCTGTCCTCCACAGACCATCTTGTCTGGCCAATCCCTCCCTCCCAAAAGAGCTTGCGTCCTTACCTTGACCCCCTTGGACGGAGCTAGAGGGCAGTTTGGAGGTGGCCACTCTTTGGCCGCCTGAAAAGGGAAGACTCAGAAATGTGTTAGCATCAGTCCAAATTCAATTTTCCTCTCCCAAATTCATTGGGCTCCCCTGAATCTAAAAAGAAAGAAAAAGTGGCTGAACAAGGTGCCTGATTTTTAGCGCCTGTCTTCTCTTTCTCTTCAAAGGGGCCACCTGGCTTACCTGGCCTGAAAGGGGATTCGGGTCCAAAGGGAGAAAAGGTGAGTTCTCGGCATTAAGAGATGGGCGTGGTCCAGAATCAGGGCAAAAACGAACCTCCAAAGAAGCCGGTGAATTTGAAGCTTAACTCTCAAGATGACATCCCGGCCTGGGAAGAGAATTCCTGAAGCCAGCTGGGAATGGCTTCTCTCATCCTGGCACAGAGAGTCCTTGCAATGATCCCCTTGCCTTTTCCAGGGTCATCCCGGACTGATTGGTCTCATTGGGCCTCCCGGCGAGCAAGGAGAAAAGGGAGATCGGGGACTGCCGGGACCTCAAGGAGGATCGGGACCTAAAGGAGAACAGGTAGACCATGGAGGGCACGGGTGCAAAACCCCTTGGTCCTTCTGCCCCCTCCCGCCCCCCTCCCGCCCCCCTCCCGCCCCCCTCCTGCCCCCCTCCCGCTCCCCTCCCGCCCCCTCCCGCCCTCTCCCGCCCCCCTCCTGCCCCCCACGAGGATGGAGCTGAAGCTACTGGAGCTGAAGATTAAGGAGGTCTTGCAAGGACTGATTTTCTCCTCTCTCTCCTTCTTCAAGGGCATTCAAGGTCCATCTGGCCCTCTTGGCCCACCTGGTTCCCCAGGGTTGCCGGTGAGTAGCAAAGAGGCTGGGACGTCAGTCCAATAAATGAACATGTGGTTCCCCCCCCCCCTCATATAATGGCAATAGCTCTTAGACCTATAGGCTGCTTCACGGTGCTTTCCAGCCCCCTATAAGCAGTTCACAGAATCAGCCATTTCCCCCCAACAATCTGGGTCCTCATTTTACCCACCTTGGAAGGATGGAAGGCTGAGTCAACCTTGAGCCGGTCAGGATCGAACTGCCAAACCTCTGGCAACCGGCAGCCAGCAGAAATAACCTGCAGTACTGCAGAATAATAAACGTAATTTGACATTTCAGTGATTTCAGAAAGATAAATACTGTATGTTTATTCGGAAGTATAATATGAATTCTGGGTATACAAATGGCTATTTCAGCCTCAGACTGATGTGCTGAACACGTTAATTACTATACAATTGTGACGATCTTCGTACTGCTAATCAGGGGTTCTGGCCTGGGGGACGGGCTCCTTAGTTTTTCTTAATGAATACTTTGGTAACAAGCTCTTCTGTCTTTCCACTAGGGCCCCCCTGGTCCAAAAGGTGCTAAAGGATCTTCCGTAAGTACAAAAATCAAATCTATCAAAGGGAAAAAATGTTTTATTGCTATTAATCATAATATTGCAGTCCACATGATGCCATGAGGATGGAGGGGGAGGGGGGAGTGAAGCTCTCTGTCCCTTTCTTGTCTTTCCAGCTTCCTTCATGTCTTTGTCCCTCCCATCATCCACATCCCCCTTCAAGACATTGCTCCTTTGATGACTCTGGAGATGGTGTGATATCATCTCCTAAAGCAGGGTGTCAAACTGGATTTCTTCCAGGGCCACATCAGCATTAAAGTCCTCTGCAGGCTGGCGGGGGTGGGGGGAGGATGGGACCGACGCCTCCTGCAGCTCTGCTGGGCAAAATGGGGCACGGGAGGCAGCTGCTCTTTTGAGATTGGCACCTCCTTAACCGGCCATCTCTTCTCTGTTCCTCTTTCTTCCCAGGGGACAACGGGTCCAAAGGGCGAGACTGGTCATCCCGGCCTACCAGGACCTCCTGTAAGTGCTGCGGCTGAGACGTTTCCCAGGTGGTCAGCAGTTTGAGTCTGCTTCTGTGGTGTGGCATCGCTCAAGCCAAGCCCCTGTTCTTCTCCCATTATCCAGGGTCCTCCAGGAGAGGTGATCCAACCTCTTCCCATCCAGTCCTCCAAACGGACTCGGAGGAACATCGATGCCAGCCAGCTGATGGATGACGTCAATTCCGACAATTATGTGGACTACACAGATGGCATGGAGGAGATCTTTGGCTCCTTGAACTCTCTGAAACTGGAAATCGAGCAGATGAAACACCCGCTGGGCACCCAGCACAACCCAGCACGGACTTGCAAAGACTTGCAGCTGTGTCACCCGGACTTCCCAGACGGTAGGCAGCAGCCATGGAAGGGGAGGGGGAGTAAAAAAGGGGAGTTGATCTTCTTTTCCAATGTTCATAAGTATCCCAATTCTGCCCCATTGGTCAGACTGCTTAGAGCCAAGATTTCAATCTAATGTTAAAAAATTGTGTAAATATCATGCTTGGTGTGACAGAAACACAGTTAATCCAGCTGGGCTTTGGGTTTTAATTCTAGAGTCCTGTAGGGCTCCCACCTGACTGGCTTTAATGGTCAGAGTCGACTGGAATCAGGCAACACCCAAGTTTAGATATAGATGATAGGAGATAGAAAATAAATAAACAGATAGACAGATAGATGATAGAGGGAAGATAGATAGATATGGATGGATGGATAGAAGATAGAGAGAGAGAGATGATAGATAGATAGATAGATAGATTTAGATAGATAGATATGAATGGATAGAAGATAGAATAGATAGATAGATAGATAGATAGACAGACAGACAGACAGACAGACAGACAGACAGACAGATAGATGATAGATAGGATGGGATGGATAGATAGATAGATAGATGGATGGATGGATGGATGGATAGATAGATAGATAGATAGATAGATAGATAGATAGATAGATAGATAGATAGGTATGGATAGAAGATAGATAGATATAGATGATAGATAGATAGAATGGATGGGATAGATAGATAGATGATAGATAGATAGATGATAGATAGAGAGAGAGAGAGAGAGAGAGGGATGGATGGATGGATGGATGGATGGATGGATGGATGGATGGATGGATGGATAGATAGATAGATAGATAGATGATAGATAGGATGGGATAGATAGATGGATGGATGGATGGATGGATAGATAGATAGATAGATAGATAGATAGATAGATAGATAGATAGATAGATAGATGATAGATAGATAGATAGGGATGGATAGAAGATAGATAGATATAGATGATAGATAGATAGAATGGATGGGATAGATAGATAGATAGATGATAGATAGAGAGAGAGAGAGAGAGATGGATGGATGGATGGATGGATGGATGGATGGATGGATGGATGGATAGATAGATAGATAGATAGATAGATGATAGATAGATAGATAGATAGATAGATAGATAGATAGATAGATAGATAGATAGATAGATAGATAGATAGATATGGATGGATGGATGGATGGATGGATGGATGGATGGATGATAGAAGATAGAGAATATATCTGCTGAATATAATTCCGCATTGGCAACAGGAAGGGCATCTGGCCAGTAAAGACTCAGCTCCATTCAGTTGAAAGTGAGGATCTTCAGCTCCTGCCCTCCAAACACAGAACAATTTGTAGTCTAAGTAACCTGGTTCTCCTCACAATCAGGAGGCTGTGAGTTCAATCCTAGGTAGAGGCAGATATTTCTCTCTCTGGGCACAATGAGAATATATCTGCTGAATAAAACTCTGCGACAGGAAGGGCATCCAGCCAATAAACACCCAGCTCCATTCAAACTCCACCCTGCAAGGGATTAATGGGGACGTTAAAAGACAATGATTCCATTATACACGGTTCAACCTGAGTTTTGGAAGCCCATATGAGTGTCAAACACTTCAGGAAGCACACAAATGGGATAAGGTTACATGGAGGCAATCCTCCACTTATTCTTTCTGTGTGAATGCCTACAACAAGACGCACTGCCCAGCAAGGTCAGACACGGGATGGCTGGATGGGAAGCAGCTCAACAACAAAGTGGCCAAACAAGACAGAAAACAAGGCCCTAATCCAGAAACTACCAGAAAGAGAAAATCACACCTTCATCAATACTGGCAAGGGAAGCAACTGTCGTATGAACAAGGAGCAAACTCCACACTCACCAGCACTGATGACATAGCTTGGTCAGGTAACGAAATGTCTGCAAACAGCCCCGCTCCGTGAGCCCCAAGGAGCTTCTATTCCAGGAGTGTCCAAACTTAGGAACTTTAAGACTTGTGGACTTCAACTCCCAGAATTCCCCAGCTGGCTGGTTGAAGTCCACAAGTCTTAAAGTTCCCAAGTTTGGACACCCCTGTTCTATTGGAAGCTATTCTTCATATTTGTATTTTAAATTGGAAATCCTGTTTTTTTTTTAAAAAAAGAACAAAGGTAGATTGAGAAATAAACACTGTTTTTCAGTGATGGGACCGGCTCTCTGGAACGATCTCTCGGTGTCTCTGGAAAAAGCTGGAGTTTTTCTGAAGGGCTTTTGAAGCCAATGCCAAAGTTCGTGTTTGGGCTTTATCATTTCTAGCCGTTGCTTTTCTCCCAACTCTAGGAGAATATTGGGTGGACCCGAATCAAGGCTGCTCCCGGGATTCCTTCAAAGTTTACTGTAATTTTACTGCTGGTGGGGAAACTTGCATCTTCCCAGATAAGAAATCTGAGGGGGTAAGTAGCTCCTTTTTTGCAGTCCCTTTGGAAGATACTTTGCCAAAGTTTCACTGTCTCCACATTGCTTTTATTTTGCCTTCAACGACATAGTTCCCATCAGGAAAAGACTGAACAAAAGCGAGCAAAAGGCTCAGAGGCTCAGACTATTCTCCCAAGGAAGCCCCTGAGGGCAAGAGAAGAAGCAATGGGTGGAAGCTTATCAAGGAAAGATTCAATCTAGAACTAGGGAAGAAATTCCTGACAGTGAAACTGTCAATCAGCGGAATGCTTCCCTCCAGAAGTTGTGGGTGCTCCATCCCTGTAGTGTTTAAAGAAGAGATTGGACATCCACTTGTCTAGGATGGGATCAGAACTCAGGCCTTGGGCAGGGGGTTAGACTAGAAGATCTCCAAGGTCCCTTCCATCTGTTCTGATCTGGCTCCCAAACACAACAAGCCCTCTGCAGTTAAATCAATGATACCTTTATTAGGAGCGCCAGCAGCCCCGGCAAAAGTCTCCCTCTCACCACAGGCGAACAAGTCTGGCGTCTGGAAGATGAATAGTTGTCTGCCACACCTATTCATCTCCGCCCCCTGCCTTTTATCCCCAGAGCTGGGGTGGGGCTTCGCTAGCAGAGGTGGCTCTTCCGTCCCAAGGACCAGCCCATAGATTTCCACTGCTCTCCTCTCCTCTGGCTTCTGAGCATCTGGCACTGGGCCCAGCTGTTCCTCCTCTTCTTCATCAGCCACCTCCAGACCTGGGGGCTGTTGACTCTCCATCTGAGGACTGACAGACAGCCCAGGATCCTCCTCTGTCCCTCCCTCCCTCCCTCCCTCCCCCCCCCTCTCTCTCTCTCTCTCTCTCTCAGCAGATTAATAAGTTCGTCTGGCAGGAAGATGAATAGTTGTCTGCCACACCTGTTCATCTCCGCCCCCTGCCTTTTATCCCCAGTGTTAGGGTGCGGCTTCACTAGCAATAGTGGCTCTTCCGTCCCAAGGACCGGCCCATAGATTTCCACTGCTCTCCCCTCCTCTGCCTTCTGAGCATCCGGCTGGGCCCAGCTGTTCCTCCTCTTCTTCATCAGCCACCTCCAGACTTGAGAACTGTTGACTCTCCATCTGAGGGCTGATGGACGTCCCAGGCTTCCCTCTGTCTCTTATCTCTGACAGCCCCATTTCCTTTCCCCCCTCGGAGTTCTCAGGTTGCCTTGATGCTGGCCTCCTCCTCCTCACCTGATTTGGCTGCTGGAGGCACTGGAAGCTGACAGGCCACAACATTGTCCTTAATGATTTTATGATTCTATGAATTAGAGGCAGGGAAAAAAGAACAAAGAAAATAAAATTAAACAAATTACTTTACTTCAGTTGCAACCCTGTTCCTTCTCCATCCCTTTCCTTCCTTGCTCCACACACGTCTGGACATCATTCAGCTGCTGCGTTTTGTCCTTTGAGCTTCTGTTTCTCATTTATTGATAGACGTCTGACAACCATTTGCATTGCTAACAAGCTGCCAAAGAAGCTGAAATGTGTCAATTTCTGCAGATTCGTCCATGCAAATATATCGTATCATTTCCTCTCTACCAGGGGTGTCAAACTCAAGGTTGGCCCATGGGGTGCTTAGATCTGCCCCATGGGGCCGCCCTGGAAACAGGGAAGGACTGGCCCACAATGCCTCTGCCAGTGAAAACAGAGCCCAAGAGGGCCCTGCACGCCCCCCCCCCCCCAGCCCCATTTTTGGCCGTGACAGCCTCTTTCAGCTCTCTGGCACGTGCGGCCCCCCAAGCTCCATTTTTCTCTGACAGAGGGCTGCAAGAGGCCATTACGGCCAAAAACAGGGTTCGGGGAGGGGGGCGAATGCAGTTGCCAAAGCTCCATTTTCGCTGGCAGAGGCCTAGCAAAACAAACTAAAAGCAAAATGAAACAAGAGGAGAAATGTTTCCCCTTTTGCATTTGAGCATGCAAGAAGGGACAGGAAAGGGGAAGAAGAGAGCAAGGTCTCTGGGTTCCAAATAACACCCCAAATTAAATCAGAGTCCAAAGCGAAGTATTGCTCTAAGTTCCAATTTATGAAGGGAGTCATGTTAGCACATCTGTGGGAACCCAAATCTGAGCCTCCTGGGGTTTCCCCACCCAATCTGCTTTGAGAGCGAGATCTAGCAAGTGGCCCTATCTGCTTGTGATTGTTCTTGGGAGGATGGAAGGGGGTCTAGGCCAAATCCATCTCTGGATCAGAAGTTCCCTACCCCATTTCATTGAAGTGGAAAACTAGGAACAAACTCCAGATTTTTTTTTCTTTTTAATGTTATCAAGACGAAATCTACTCTAACTTTAGAGAGTTGTAAGTGATGCAAAATTAGAAATGGACACGGAAGCTGCTGAGCAACATGCCTTTAAAACTTTGCCCTTTTAAATGTGGCCACTGCTTTTTTTTCTTTTTCTTTTGCACTTTCTTCAGAATATGATGACATTTCCAGGAAAGCTGGATTGATGTTAGTGGATGAAATGTGCGATACGGTGTAAAAATCAATGCAGAGGTTTTCAAACTGCCGTATGCTTTTTTATTTCCAATTTTAGTGTCTTAAAATGTTCATAACTCTTGTTTGGGATCTAGTGTAAAGAAATTTGCAGGAAGATGTGACATATTTGTGTAGATTTCAAGAACTAAATTAGAGGTGTGGAAGAAGAGAAACTGGTGAGAAATAATATGTAATGACTCCTCTCCTAACTTGAGAAAGTAAAGACTCTTAAAACACACGTTCCCATGGCTATCTCTAGTTAGACGTCAAAGTAATATATCCCACATGGCTATCATAAACATCCCTCCAGAGATGTTGGGACTTTCAATCTCACGGTGACAGGAAATCAGTTGTGAAGTTGTAAAACTCAATTGTTTCAGATGTAGCTAATGATTTAACTCCGAGGCTCCCCTCCTCCCAATTGAATGGAAGTTCACTTTTAGGGATCTGACATAATATTTCCCCTCAGTGAATTGGAGCCAAACCTTGACTAGGGAGAAGGATAGGAGTTTAGCTTCCCTTTTTCATAAAAGAAAAAGGGCCTTTCGTCTAGTCAAAAAGATAAGATCATTGCAAAATTAGGCAGGAAAAATCAAAGCTGCAAGTACAGATAAGGCGAGACCTGGCTCAAAAACAGGGACTGTGAGAGGGACCTTGGAGTCCTAGTGGACGATCATTTAGACATGAGCCAGCAGCCAGAAAAGCTAATACAACCCTGGGTTGTATAAACAGAGTCATTGAATCAAGATCCGATGAAGTATTAGTGCCGCTTTATAAACTAGGGTTTATAAACCCTAGTAAGGCCACACTTGGAATACCGAATCCATTTTTGGTCACCATCCTACAAAAAAGGATGTTGAGACTTTGGAAAAAGTGCAGAGAAGAGCAACTAAGATGATCAAAGGCCTGGAGACTAAAATGTAGGAAGAACAGCTGCAGGTTTTGGGTCTGGCTAGTCAAAAGAAAATAATTCGGGGTGACATGATAGCAATATTCCAGTATTTGAGGGGCTGCCACAAAGAAGAGGAAGGGGTGAAATTATTCTCCAAAGCACCAGAAGGTAGGACAAGAAACCATGGATGGAAACTAATCAATGCCCCAGTGGAACGGTTTCCCCCCAGAAGTTGTGGGTGCTCCATCACTGGAGGATTTTAAAAAGAGACTAGACAGCCACTTGTCTGAAATGGTATAGGATCTCCTGCTAGAGCAGGGGTTGGACTAGAACAGTGTTTCTCAACCTTGGCAACTTGAAGATGTCCGGACTTCAACTCCCAGAATTCCCCAGCCAGCGAATGCTGGCTGGGGAATTCTGGGAGTTGAAGTCAGGACATCTTCAAGTTGTCAAGGTTGAGAAACACTGGACTAGAAGACCTCCAATGTCCATTCTATTCTATTCTATTCTATTCTATTCTATTCTATTCTATTCTATTCTATTCTATTCTATTGTTTTATAACTTGTAAAGGGAAAATGGGAAACAAAGGATTAAGCCAGTTCTTGCACATTGCTAATTATTTATTATTTCCTGTTTGGGGTGTATTTGTGTGTGGGCTATTTCACACAGGCTCTTGCATTGGGACAAAAGTTACCTCTGGGCCAGAGCTGGGTTGCTTCCGGTTCGGCCCAGTTCGGCCAAACTGGGAGTGGTATTCTGGCCTGGGTCGCAGAACCGGCAGCGACCCAGGCTGACCACGCCTCTGAATCGTTTCCCCAGTTGCTGCTGGCATTGCCAGCATGTTGTTTAGTAGTGCACGTATGTGTGCAGTTCACTGTAAATTATTCTGTGTATGCGCAAAGAACAATTTACATTGAACTGCGCACGGGCGCATAGCGAAGCAGTAGTAAAACCGAGAACAACACACCTCTGCTCTGGGCCTCTTGCTTTGGGAGGGTTAGAAATTGCCCCATGTAGCTCCTGTCCAGATTGGGATCCAACGTGCTGGACTCTCCTCTTGGTATGCACATCTATGAAAGTCCTGTGATTCTTAGGACCCCAAACATAGCCAGACCCTTCTTTTTTCCAGATAGATTCTGGAGACAAGGCTGAAGTCCTTCTGAGCCCTCAATCTTAAGACCCCCGGGATTTCTAGAGGCCCCTGAGGACCCAATGGCATCTGGCTGGCCACCCTCTTTTAGATGAGAAACAAATTCCATCCTTTTCTAGTCAGTCCACTTCTTTTGGCACAAATATCTATCTGTTTCTCTGAAAATGAGGGGACCTCTGTGGTTGCACCTTGTTCCCCACCCACCCACACAACAGTGACAATTTGACCACAAAAAGCCACCGGGAGTCAGGCAAAGCCGCCTAGGGGGGAGAAGGGGCCCAGATTTATGGGAACAACAAAAAGACTCACTCCTGTGACCATAAAACACTCTTATCCTAGGAATATTTTCCACTTTAAACTTCTTTAAGCTATTGATCCAAAGGTGTTTGGTTGTTTAGGTGTGTAGTAGATACATGTCTATTTATTTCTTCTTGTGATAAAGTACCATTTATTCATAGGACAGATTTATTTTCCCAATTATCCACTGCCCTAAAAGCAGCTTTTTTCATGCTTAAATGTTCGGGTATGAAGGAGGCTCCACGAATAACATAACAAAAAGCCATTTTAAACATAACATAAACAACATAAACATAAATAACATAAACCTATATTAAAAGTTCTGGGCATATTTAAAGGAGTCAGTCTTCTTTCTTTCTTTCTTTCCCTAAACCCTGTAGCATTTTTTAAAGCAGCTCAAACCCGCATCAGCTCTTTCAGGCTAGCTTTGGGAGTAGATATGTCCTCTGCGCATCCCACCGGGGAGTGGGGGAGGGCTAGCATGCCTGTTGGAAGGTTCCAGATCATTCTCCACCTAAACAGTCCAGGGAGCATTGTATTCTAAGCACTCAGCCTCCCCATTCTTCAAGTTCCTGTCTGCCACTGGCAGTGCACAAACACACACACCTGTAGCAAGAAAGGGACATGTGAATGCATAGATAAGAACTGGGAAAAGTACAGTTAGAGAAGCAATCTGCTCTTCCCATAAATGCTTGAGATTCAAGTCAGAAGTCTGGTGTTACTTTCTCACGCTGTTACCTTTCTTTAAAAGGCATCAACTTTAATGAGCTATAGCAGACTTCCTCAGAGGCAGCTCATGAAAACTGATGCTTTTTAATTGAGCAGTTGGTCTGAAAAGCTGCTATCCATATCAGACCTGCCATAACCTTAAAATCTCTTAAGTAGAAAACAATACTTGGCTCCATTTGCTGAGAAAGGAATATTTATTTTATGAGAGATGAAGTGTATTGCAGTAATGCATAGCCAGAACTGAGATTTGTGTGCCAAAATCCCTGTTATACGTTCTTCTCCTTTCCCCTTCTTAACTGTCTTTCATTTCCCCAAGGTAACCAATTAGAATCTTGCAAACTGTTTTCCTAATGGTCAGTTCAAGCATGCTCTGGAATGCAGCTCCCTCCTCTTCCCAGATGGGTGACCTTGAAGCAACTTCTCTAGTCAGCCCAGCACCTACTTTGGGTTTCCCAAACATGCCCCCCTTCATCCCTCTTCTCTATAATTCATGGCACAGTGTCACCGCATACCAGCGAAGTACAAGTGAGCATGAGGTAGCAGCTGACAATCAGAATTTTTTTGAGCCTGACATAACTCTCCTAGTACCGTATCTGGAACTCTTCGGAGATTCATTGATAGCAGGCCATTAAGCAAGCATACAAGCTTTCAAGAAGGACAACAATTGTTGGTTTTTGATCTGGCCCAGACGGTTGGGTATTGTTGGATGTATTGGATTTTAGCCATGGTGCCAGCAGTGTAAAGTCCTCTTGCTTACTGCGCAATGCAGTAAACCTTGGATAGGCCTTAGATACCTTTAGATGGCTCTTCCATCATCCATTATTGGCCGTGCTGACTAGAATTCATGGAAATGGGATGCAACAACTTCTGGTGGCTCAGCAGTTGCCCTAAAATTCATGCGCCATGTTCATGGCAGCACTGAAGCCTAGAAAATGGCCTCAGTGAAGCCAGCTGTCAGGGTTCTAAGCAATACGCCATCAACAAACAGGATCCAAGGCAAGCGAGCTCCTCAAAGAATTGATTTATTGGACATATCATATTGGCACAGTCTGGTGAAAACCGACTCACGGTTTTCACCTAATAAACGTTTTCCCCCTTTCCCAAACAATCAGCCACATGATCCAATTAAGTGGCCTGGTAACTTCTCTCCTCCTTTCTCTGGCCACCTGTGGGAATGTCCTTGGTTCCCAGGAGAAAGTATTTTGTTTTGGCTACAAAACCCCAGCTATTTCTACTCCCCCCTCCCTATCCCTTAGCTTGAGTGTGGCAAGACTGAAGCTTCAAAATGGCTCAGCTCAGCTTCAGGGTTGACAGGAGCCCCCCCCCCATCTTAATTGAAAAGGACTTCCTGCAAAGAAAAGAAATCAGAGAGAGGTTAGTCAAGGTTCAGCCTAATACCACCTAATACACCTTGGAATGCTGACAGTTGAGTTTTGACGCCAGAAGCATGAACCTTTCTTGGCAAATAAAGAGTGCATAAGACAATAGATGACTCCTATGATTATGAAAGTGGCTTGTATTGCTTCACCTTCTAGAATGGCCTCTGGCTCAGGCTATTGGGAGTTGGTACACAAAATATCTGGAGAGCCACCAGTCCCTCAAGTGTGATCTGGAGATTTCACCTATCCAAAGCCAGATATGACAGTGTGGGTCACCATGAGATGAAGCGAGGAATAGGAGAGCTCTAGACTTCACAATTAGGACAATATATTTGAACACACTAGTAAGCATTCAGAGAAGGAAATCTCTCCTTGGAAGCAGAACAGTCTTCTTCGGCTTTTTAAAGAGAGAGGGGAGTCAACCTACCCCTTTGCCAGGATGGCCTTAGCAGGCCTGTTTCTCTCTTGGTGTCAACTTGCAAAGCATCCCTGGCCTGCTCTCGAGTTGCCATAGGTAAGAAGTGGGGGAAACTGACAGAGCAGGACGGCAGCCACAACCAGAAGCACATTCCATGCATATCTTTCTCAAGGCTGTGTCCCAGGTTACCTGCAACAGCCAGAGGGGCGTGATCTCTACAGCCTGTGAAAGTACTTAGTTGGAGAATGTGATTTATGACACACCCTGGGGGTCATAATTGGGCTGTAAATTACGTGGGGTCAGAGCTGGCTTCACTTGGGTATGTGCCGGCATGTTGTTCCTAATAAATAATTGGATTTCTTTTGAAGCTTGGCTCGAGGCTCATGATTTAATTAGGGCATCCATCGAAACTCCGACGCAAGCCAGCTCTGACACTTGGTTTCCTCCCCACTAACAGCAATCATCCAGGCCCCAGGAAATAATATTGGCTTTCTGGGTTCTCTTTCAACTCGTATGGCCCCAGAAAGTGTCAGAGGTTCCTTTGTCAGTTTTTGGTTTTGCTTAAAAAGAAAGACTCAAGTGATTTCCGTGGGAACCTTTCATTCCAGAGTGTAACTCTCCTTTTTGTCTTGTCTCTCTTCTTCTCTTCCTCCAACGTGCCTCTTCCACCATTTTCAGGCTAGAATTACTTCATGGCCAAAGGAAACCCCGGGCTCCTGGTTCAGTGAATTCAAGCGCGGTAAACTGGTAAGAGGAACCCACATTCAGATTTCTGTTTGGCTTTAACCCCTCCTCATATTTTGCAGAGCAAAATGGCCCGTTGGCCCAAAGAGCAGCCAGCCACCTGGTATAGTCGCTACAAGCGAGGCTCATTGGTAAGTGGTAAAGCTTCTGGCTCCCTCCGCCCTCCATCTGGAGTACGCCAGCCATGTCCGCTTTCCACATCTGGCCCCAAACTAATTTCACTCTAAATGCTGAAGTAATGAGCAGCACTAGAAGAGTCCAAGGATGCCGAGGAGCAATTGCTGAGGGAGTTTGAAGGCTCCATTGGGGCCCTCACCATAACCGACGTCTCCTTGGCCTTTCTGACTCTAAGCTCGTCCTTTGATCTGATCAAGAGATTCTTGTGGCAACAGAGAACCAGGCAGGGCAGGGCAGGGCAGCAGAGGAGAGGAGAGGAGGAAGGAAAAGGAAAGGAAAGGGTTTGAATCAGAACTTGGTTTAGAATTGGAATTCTGTCTGGGAGAATTCACAACTTATGAAAAAAAAACAATGAAATACTTTACAGAAACTATGTAAGAAGATGTAATTCTAAGAATTTCATATGAAAATATTTGTGTTTGGAGAAAAATCCTCAAAAATACGCTGAAAACATTACATTTAAAATGATTGAACTGGAAAGATTGGAAGATTCCCCAAAATTGAAAAAATGGAATGGAAACGTTTTCCAAGTTAGAATAACTGAAGTCAACTGGTTTGCCTCTTTCTGCCGAAATTCCTTCCCGCTTGGCACCTAACGGAATTCAACCCCAATTTCCAATTCACTTTTGAATTAAACACAGATCTGAGTGAACCAGATCACAGGAACCTTTGGGAAATCTGAACCCGGATGCCAAAGCTCAGAGTCTTGTCCTGATGAGACCAACCGAAGCTCTAACCAGAAGCTTCCTTAACATTGGGAAGATGGTGGGATTGCGATGATAGTCTCTCCGGCGCTTCAGTTGAATGGAGGGCCGTTGCTGAAGAACTGAAACATGGGGAGAAAACAAGGCTGCGTCTCTTTTTGGGGTCGGGATCAAGAAAAGCCAAGAAGGTGACAAAAGACCTCAGATTTCTTTTCTCTCAGCTTCCTTTATTCAGAAAAGAACTTCCCAGATTGGCAGTGTCTGTGTAGTGTTTGCTACAGCTTTAGAACTGGAAGTTTAGCCACCATCTGCCCAGCTTCATTGGCAAAAAATCAAAATAAGGAAAATGTAATTTTTCTACTTGAATTCCATATTCCATCATCTGGAAGGAAGACTGGGGTGCAAAACAGTTTCAGATGAAGGTTGGGCATGTAAAAAGTCTTCTCTTTGTGAAGGAAACATTTGGAAGCATACTTAAAGAAGATTCTGAAGATGTTGAAGTTCCATCACAATTATTCCTGATGATATTCTTTGTCATGCCCGTTGCTTCCTCTCGAGCAAGGGAGTTCATTTATTTTATATCTATATACATAAAAATGGCTGTATGTGTATGTATGTTCCAGCATAACTCTGGAACGCCTCAAACAATTTCAACCAAACTTGGTACACAGATGACTTAGTCTATGGAAACAAATACTGTGGGGGGTAAGAAACCCCTAAAACCTCTCAGGATGTGTGTTCTGTTATGATACAGCCTGTTGTGCCTTCAAATGGCTTCTACTGTACTGCCGTGAAATGGCTTCTACTGTACAGCGCAGTGGAGTTGCCATGGTAACAGCTTCACAGTACTCCACGAAGGGGCTCCCTCTGGTAAGGGAGAAAATCCAACATTAGAAATTACGTTTGGTCCCAACATTTCCCCCTATAAATAAATACCCAGGCAACTCCGGGTTATTGGCTAATTAATTCTAAATAACAATAGTGACAGCTTTCTGGGACCTCTTGAAATACTCTTACGCAGTTTTCTCCTGCAGTGTTCATTTTATTTTAATTTTTTAAAAAAAATACATCTTACTCTTCTATCTGCAGTCAACATTACTGTGCACGGAGTGTGAATAAGATGCACAAAAGCTTTTCCAGCTAGGCAGCACTGCCACCACACTGAAAAGGCGGCTGTCCTGTGTGTTTGTGTGTGTCAAGAGCTTCTTCCCTGCCCAAGGGAGCCCACGCATGTCCCCAGACTCACCACACTGTACTAACTGGAGAAGCCAGGTCCACTCTGGGTCTGGCTGGCCAATCCCACTGGTCTTGTGCAAATCATTTTGTTATGGATTTTGTTTGCAGCTGCTGGTTTTTGCTCATGGCCTCAGATTTTGCCTTCCCTCTTATTTCCTTGCTCTCGTTATCTTGCTGGTCATCAGGATTGTTTCTTGAACTGGCAATGAGCCACCAGGAATTAGAAGACTTCCAAAGGCAACCATACCACCTTTGCTCATGCAGTGGGAATTCCGGATCTATTTGAGAAATTTCACCCTTCCTAAGAAAGCTCTTACCAAATTCCTCTGATGCATTAGATGACAGAAATTGAAAATTAATCCTAATATTCACTTTGGTTTATAGCAATAGCAATAAGCCCTTAGGCTTACATACCACTTCACAGTCCTTTACAGCCCTCTCTATGCAGAGTCAGCCTCTTTGCCCCAACAATCTGGGTCCTCATTTTACCCACCTCGGAAGGACAGAAGGCTCAGTCCATCTTATGCCGGTGAGATTTGAACTGCTAAATTGCAGGCAGCCAGCAGAAGGACCCTGCAGTACTGCATTCTAATCACTGTGACACCACGGCCTGTCCTCCCTTCCTCTTCTTCCCTCCCTCCCTCCCCACCTAGCAATAGCATTTAGACATATATTGCTTCACAGCCCTCTCTAAGCAGTTTACAGAGTCAGCCTCTTGCCCCCACCAACCTGGGTCCTCATTTTACCCACCTCGGAAGGATGGAAGGCTGAGTCCACCTTGAGCTGGTGAGATTTGAACTGCCAAACTGTCAGTCAGCAGAAGGAGTCTGCAGTTCTGCATTCTAACCACTGAATCACTGTGGCTCAATATATTGTTGTGATTACCCATTTAGCTTACCCATTTAGATAATATTGCATTTTGAGCTGGGGAGCAGCTATGGATGTGGCCCCAGGGTCTTTAAAGGCCACTTGCAGCTCTGGATCTCCGATGGTGGATTTGGGGTTACAAATCTCTCTTGTGCTATTTTCCCCTCACCCAGAAGACCTGGAGAGCTCCTTTTGGCATCTCATGGGCTTCAGCGCCTGTTTGAGCTCACTCTGGTTTAGATGCCAGATGGTTTCCATCCTAAACTCTTCATCATGAGTTCTGGGAAGGGCCTGTTGCTCAGTTGGCTTGGCTTGAAAGGTTCTTAAGGAGAGGTTGTCAACCAACAGTTTTTCAGAGGTAAGATCTTCTTCCCTTGTTCACACACTGAATGATATAGGATTGATGAATGAGATGGTTTAACCTTCTTGCTTCCAATTACCATTTTTAAAATTCTAAAAGTTTATTTATTTATGAAATATATTTGCTGCCCATCTCATATCCAACGATTCGGAATAGCTGGCTTACAGCAATAAAAACATTAAAAACATTAAAAATCCATCACTCCTAGAAACGCAGCCAATGAAATAATTAACAAATAAAATCATTAACAGCAGATGGCAAGGGAGGGAGCCGGACACACAAGGAGCGGAGATGGGATTAAGTTTTAATTAGTCCAACACCTCCAGTATGAAGCTCCAGTATGAAATATTAATTATTTCCTTAATAAATGCAAATGAGGCACCACCTCCAAAACCAGGTTTCCAAATTTGTTAAGTTGTGGGTGCACTGAGGCTGTGTGCAAGGCAGGGAAGGAGAGGGAAGGGTTTTCAGAAAGGCTAGCTTTTCATTAAAAAAAAATAGTTAATTTAATTGACTGGTTTACTAAACATTGTTGATAAGCATCAGCTTAATTTGCATATATAATTCCTAGAAGTAATTGAATCCGACACACACACACACCGAGGCATATATATAATATTTTTTGAGGTGAAAATATGTATGATCTCTTAATCTCTTTCTAAATTCAGAGGGCATTTTAAAAGACAATGTCGTACAAATTGACCTGGGGTTCCACCAATGGATTACTGCAATGAGTTCCACATGGGTCCTCTGCTTGAAGACCATCAGAGGTGTGGCTGGACCAGAAGGCAGTGGATAGAAATGCCTCAATATGTCCTCCTGTGCCAGCTGAACTTGCTGCCATTTGGCTTCCAGGCCCTGGTGTCACTGCTCAAGAGAGATGGTCTAGTTCTGAGGGGCCCCCATGGCTGAGAGTCCTGATTGTCGGAGCTACTGGTTCGCCTGAACCGGCTGAATCCCACCCCTCGTGGAGCCCCTCAGGAATTTTATCTGAAATTTCTTCCAATGAAGTGTTCGGCCCAGAGTCTAACGGTGCTGGGTGGCCTCTGAACTGAATGAATGTTGTGTCCATTAGATCAGGGGTCTCCAACCTTGGCAACGTTAAGACTTGTGGACTTTTTTCCTGGCTGAAGAATTTTGGGAGTTGAAGTCCACAAGTCTTGCCAAGGTTAGAGACCCCTGAGTTAGATGGCCATTCCCTTCTAATTGGAATAACTGGAAATAAGTTGCTTTTAGAGGACCATCCTTCTGCATCAGAAGAATTTAGGAGGTGATAAGACTAGTGCAAGACTTAGTCAGACTTTCGTTTTTTTTTTAAATAAAGAGCTTTTTTCCCCAAAAGAAACCTGTTCAGCCTTGGAAGGAAGGAAGAAGAAATCTTTCTGTGGTTCCAAGCACAGGAGACCTTCTAGTGGTCCATCCTCACTGTTGTCAATTTATATTAGGTAGGCTTTAAACAGTGGAAGAGTCAGTTGCCCTCCGTAAATCTCTTGGGAACAGATCCTGACCCAGGATAATCCACTGCCATCTTCTAGTTCCTGGTTGCTCTTTTAGCTTGTCTAGCATGCTTACGCTTGCCTCAGTCAGTCGTTTCGATCTCTCTCAAGACGATCATGGGCAGGAGCCCACATAACTGGTTGGTAAAACCTTTGTTTCTTCTTATCAATTTGTGTGTGTGTATGTGTGTGAAATTGACTGATTCTGAGCATGTGTTGACATGGTCCCATTTCCTTCTGGCCCACTCAGTCCTTTCCCACAATATCTAATGAACACCAGGGTCTTGTCTGGAAGTTGTTTAACTTTGGCATGGAATACCAAGATGTACAGTGAGCACCAGATGCCTTGGGTGGCCCAATCTCTGACACAAACACACAGGAAAGATTTTCAGACAAATCCACAGAGGAAAACCCCAAAATTCCAACGTGGCTGAGATGTCTACGGTTGACCCAACATTCCAACTTCTCTAAACATCTTGAGTCTTTCCTGACTGTGGTCCTAATTCTTATGTGTCTATGAAAGGATCCTTTTAATTCCATGCTTGGTTATTCTGCCAATTGAAGGGTTTCTAATTACTTCCTATATCCTGAACATTGTAGAAATGAGACCTGTTTCTCATTTCTAAGATTTGACCAGCCCAAAACTCAAGGATCCCATTTGTTTTTCAGAAACAATGGGGGCTGTGTGTTTTTTCAAATGTAAAGAATTCTCTCTGACCATCCCTCAAGGGGGTCCAAGAATACCGTGACACACTTGGTGGCACTTGGGTGTAAACTTTCCGCCGAGTGGCCTCCCTCTTGCCTAGCCACCACATCTTGCCTAGCCTCCCTGGTCCGCTTCTTCCTTGTCTCCTTTTCCACTTCCCCTTAGCTCTCCTACGTGGATGCTGACAGCAACCCCATTGGGGTGGTACAGATGACCTTCCTGCGTCTCCTGAGTGCATCCGCCCACCAAAACATCACCTACAACTGCTTCCAGTCCGTGGCCTGGCATGATGCCACTGTGGGCAACTACGAGAAGGCCATGCGCTTCCTGGGCTCCAACGACGAAGAGATGTCGTACGACAACAGCCCTTTCATCAGGGCGGTCTTCGACGGCTGTGCAGTGAGTAGTGATTGTGACTGCGTAGTAGTCCTTGTGCAAAGGAGAGACCCTTAGTTGGGGGGAGGGGTTGGCTCACAGCCCTCTCGGGCAACCTCCTAGGCTGTTCATGTTGATAGCGGGACCTCCTGTTCATGGGGGTGATGAGAGGTGGGAGACTGATACTCTCACAACTGGTTTGCAAAGCACAGGAAATGCTGGACTTGCTTCGATTGCGTGCATGCCATTTGCAAAACACATAGACATGAGCTCAGTCTTTCGCACACGCATGCAGCGTCCAACAACACGGCAGTTCACTGGCACATGCCTTCCACATGTGCCTGTGGTGTCAAAAACACAGCGATGTAGGATGGGATTGTGCCCAGGGAGGGGGGCACCCACAGATTGCAACTACCGGTTCACCTGAATTGATCCGAACCGGCGGCAGCCCTTGGGCGTGATTGAGAAGGGGAAGGCAGAAATATGAGGCAATAGATGATTTTTTTGACTAATGTCTGAAAATAATTATTACTGCATATATTAGCTATCAACAAAAAGAGTTTTAATTAAGTGTAATATAATAATGCGTTTATTGTGGTCAGTGACCAGAATTAATTAAGTGCAACAATCAGTACTGGATTTTTTGCCTAAAAGTCTGACTTTAAGCAGAGAACGTTACCTTCTTCTTCCACTAAGAGATTACAGTGATTTGAGTCTTTGGGTATGTCAGGGTTCCAAGAAACACCCCCAACAAAAGGAGACTCTGCGGCTTGAGTTTCCTCAAAGTTCCACTTTTTAGAGATGCCATTTTGGCACATCTGGGAAAACCCAAAAGAAAGTTCCAGCCCTGCCCATCAACCCCATGTCCATCACAAGGCCCAATCAGGCACCGTCCCAACTGGAGATGCCTCCCAGTCACGCCACTCCAGATGCAGGGCAAGACGTCCTTGACTCTCTGAGAAAGCCTGGCGCAGAAGCCAGTCGGGGCCAAACGTGAGCGATGGACTTTCACAAAACTTTTGTTTCAGCAAAAGGAACTGAGACCCCGAACAACAGCAAAGGCACAATCTTTGATACAATTGATTTTCAGAAATAGGGACGTAAAATTTTAGAAAGCTATTTATTACCTTCTTGGAAGTTCTACCTTGCTTTTAGTCTAAGTCCCCTTGTCTATGGAGTTACGCCTTGTTTGAGCCTAGGACCCATTCCGCCCCTACAGCGTTAGACCTTCTTAAGCCCTGCTAGTGGTTCCTGCAGCTTATTCTCTTGTTGCCAAATCTTATAGGTGTGTAATTTCAAGTAGGTTGCATTTCCTCCATTTCAAACTGACATACGGTTCCATTCCTCTTAAGTTTTCACTCTTTCCTGGGATGGGGGTGGTGGTGAACTGCTTCTTTACAGGGGATCCATCAGGTGCAACTGGTAGCCATGTGATGCTGAGAAAAGGAGGGAGGAGCCAGTAGACACACCCACCCCCAACGGCCCTGGAGCACCTTCTGGAGACTACCTGCAAAATCTTCTTAGACTCGAGAGAGGGAGGGGGAACAAGGGAGAGAGAGGGAGGAAGAGAGGGAGAGGGAAAGAGGGGGAGAGAGAGAGGGAAAGAGGGAGGAAGAGAAGGAGTGGGAGAGAAGGAGAGGGAAAGAGGGGAGAAAAGAGAGAGGGAAAGAGGGAGGGAAAGGGGGAAAGAGGGAGGGAGGGAGACCTCCAGCTACACAAAAAGTCATAGATAGATTAATACACTTATGAAAAAATGCCTTATATCGAGGATAAGTGTTGGCAAAAGCAGCGTACATTAGGCAGTATTCTGAACAAAATGTATATATTTTAGAAATATGAACAAAAAGATATAAACCTTCATGGGAATTTTAAAAAAAAATATCCAAGTTCCAGCAGACCAAACTTGATATGCAGTAAAAAAAAAAAGAAGAAAAGATTGAAAGATACCCAAACCGACCAGCTTCGCCCTCCCAGACTTCAGTTGGCAGGAGCCGTGGTTGGCAGCATGCTGCGCAGTCAGCCCAAGCCAGAATTTCTTTTTAAAAAGAATCTAACTCAGCATAATTTCCTGTTGTCAAACAACAGAGCATTTGGCTACTCAAGCAGCAGCAGGAGTGAGAAAATGTAATGGAGAGTAAATAAAAAAACATAAAATAATATAAAACGGAAAGAGGGAAAGGAAGGGAAAGGAAAGAAGAAAGGGAATAAAGAAGGAAAGGAAAAAGGAAGGGAAAGGAAAGATGGAGGGAGGAAAGGGAAAGGCGAAAGGAAATGACAAGGGAAGGAAAGAGGAAAGGAAATAGAGAAAGAAAGGAAAGGAAACCGAGAAAGAAAGGGGAAGGAAAGGGGAAAGACGAAAGGAAAGAAGGAGAGGAGAGGAAAAGAAAGGGAATCCAGAGACCTGAACGGCCTCTTGTCCTGCCTTCTCCCTCTGCAGACCAAGAAGGGCTACCAGAAGACGGTCTTGGAAATCAGCACCCCCAAAGTGGAGCAGGTCCCCATTGTCGACATCATGTTCAACGACTTTGGCGAAGCGTCTCAGAAGTTTGGATTTGAGGTGGGGCCGGCGTGCTTCCTGGGCTGAGGGCCGCTCAGAAGGACTCTCTGCAAAAGGGCAACTTCGTAACCTCATTGTGCCTTCTCTTTTTGGCTACTTCCTCTCCTTTCGTTGTTCTTGGTCATCATGTGCACGTTCTGAAACTGGACAGTTTGATGGGACTGTTTTCAAAACCGCTCTCCTATTTACCCTGACATCAATTTTGCCCCAAGGCACACCCACCCCTCCCTCAACCCCAGTCACAATCCGGACCCTGCTCACCACCGATTCCAGAATCACATGACCGAGGGGCTCTCCGACTGGCCAGAGCCAGCTTTCTCCTTCTGTGCTGCGCCTCTTCATGGAGACCGTCAAAGGGCTCCGCTCTCACGCTTGGATGTGTTGCCTTTTCCTCGAAACCAGAACGTTCCCGGCAGGAAAGACGCCACCCCTGCCGCCTTTGCCTTCCTTCCTTTCAGCAGCTTCTCTGCATCCGAGGGAAAACTGTCCAGCTATCGCCAGTTTCCCGTCATTGGAAAGTCCCTGAAACACCACCGAAAGCCATCAGCCGGGCGATGCAGCCGACGCCTGATCTCTGTACAGAAACATGGACGAAGGACTCCGAAACCCCCTCCTCGCTTGGATAATCTTCCCTGCTGGGGTTTCTCTCAGAACCTAGATGGAACACCTCCCCCCCCCCACCAGAGATGGTTTCTCTGGTTCTCTTCCGCTTCATTCACACAAGAAACATCGGAAAGCAACGACCCTTAAAAGTACCAGGTTCTGACTGCTTATCCCATATGATAAAGGTGCTTCTATTTTTGTATTTTGTAAGTAAATATTTGTATATTATTATATTAAATATTAAATGTTTCTGGGTTCAAAAGATGCATGTGAGTCACCCATGCTCCACTGGGCAGCCTCCTCGTCCCCAGCATCCGATGCCTTCGCTAAGACCAAAGTAGGAATCAGCAGGGAACCGTGTGCTCCCCCCAGACTCAGGAAGCAGGTTCCTGCAGCCCCCTCCCCTTAGGAGCAATACGCCTCAGCCTTACAGGCACCCAGCAAATGGGATTAAAATTAAGCATTGCTGAACTTTGGGGGAACTGAGGCAGGTGTGTCTCCGGACAAAGGAAAACGGCTGCCATCTTTGTGCCAAGTGTACCAGCAGTGTTGATATTTGTCACCTCTGACAAGCAATAGATTTATGGCCAGCTCCCCCCACCCCTATTCAGGCTTTACCTAGTGCAATGTAGAGGTTTTTTAAAAAATATCTTTTACCAAGAAAATCTTTTCCCCTCAGTGTTCTCTTATCTTCCTTCCATTTTGTTGGTGCTATAGCTGTCGGAGGAACCTTCCAGACAACCCTGGCTGAGCCCTACCAGGGGTCCCTCCCAGCTCTCCCCTCATTTCAGCCCAGTGATACATCACCTGTCGTTCCCCCCTCCCCCATGACCTTGTATCCCGTGACCCATCATCCTATCATTGATGGGTCTGATGAGCGAATTAATTCAACTGTTCCGGAGGTCTGGGTTTTTCTTTGGTAGCAATAGGCTATTCACGCAACGCATCCCAGGGTAAACATGCCAGATTTGTACTCAGTTGCTGAATATTTGTGGTGCTAATTTATGACTTTATTCAATGTACTGAAGCCAAGGCCAGACTTGACCTGTCTCTACAACTCCCCTCCTCTGTCTTTCCAGAGCAAAACTGAACAGTGCAATTGTGTGTGTCTTTCTCCAGTGGGGGGGGGAGGGCTTACAGCCACCGCCCACCCTCCACCCCTCTGGTTCACTGCTCCCATACGTAGAAAGGGAAAGAGCACCCCACGCCTGGCCCTCAGCCTCGAGGCCAAAGGGAAGGGCATTGCTGTGACTGAATGGGAGTCTTTGCGGGATGTCTTTTCCCAAGGCATTCCTGACGCGGGGAAGCTCCGGGTGTAACTAGCCAGCATCTATCTGTATCTGTAGACTCCCCTGCTGGGCTGGCTGACTTTCCTCCTGCCATTATCGTGGGCCCTTATCCCTTTCCCGCCTTCCTTTCCCACCGAAGGAGCATGGCGTGAGAGTGGTTGTCAGGATATCACTTAGAAGGCCAGGAAGTGACATATTTCTCATTGAAAACAGCATTCTGAACAGCTCTGTTTGGCCAGTCTGTGCTTTTGTCTCTCGAGGGGGGTGGGAGGCCTTTCCTGTAGCCCGCTCCCACTCTTCATTGGCAGACAGCAATGATTTGTCCACTCCTGACAGATTCCAGGGGACAAGCCTCGCGAGGCGCACAGGGTCTTTGGCCCTACACAACATTCCCCAACCTGGGCACAACATTCATGGTGCTCTTTCCCTTCTTTGGGGAATTTGGGGGGAATCACCGCATGGAGGGTGGAGAGCTGAGATACGCTCTCTTAGGTCATGTGATTCTGATCTGATTATTTCATCTCCCTTCCTTCCTTCCTTCCTTCCTTCCTTCCTTCCTTTCCTTCCTTCCTTCCTTCCTTTCTTTCCTATTTTGGTGCTTCTATCAAAATCCTACAGAATGTTGTAAAACTGTACTGTTGTGTCTTTCATTCCTGTTCCATTTTTCCCTTCCCCTCCCAGAACACTTTCAGTTACCGTATATTGCAATAAAATTTGCTTCTTGTATTTGCAGACATATCTTTCTGTGTAATTTTATCCCCTAATATATATCATGACTTGAACAAATGTTGATAAAAAAGTATGAAAACAAAGATTTAAATACATAGATCCCCCTCCCCCTTTGAAGTGAGGATGTGTATGAATCTCTGCATCTATGTACACACACACACACACACACACACGTATGATCAGGTGACCCTATTTGTACAGGTTTCCAAATTCCAACATGCCCGTTAGAGGTATTTTTAAGAGAAAAAAATTGAACCTGTGTAATAAAGGAATAAGTGTAATCGATATTTTTCAATAAACCAAGTTTACTGTTTCCACCTAACCCCCGTGACGTGAATGCTTCTTCTGCCTGTAGGTCCCAATCCCCTTCCTTCCCCCCACTTTTCCTGATTTCCCCAAACCAGTCCAGCCTTGGGGGTGGGGGGAGGGCACAGAAGCTTCACCAGTCAGGCAGCCGAGAGTCTTGAAAGGAAAGCAGTAATGGGGGGAGAGGCACAGAAATGGGGGCAGGGTCTGCCATGGAATGGGGAAGAAAGATGCATTAGCTGAAACCATGGCTGCCTCTTGCTCCCTTTCATCTGCCAGGCAGCCTTGAAACTTGGGCCGTCTCATTGGATCCTCTTCCAGGGAAGGCTGGCATCCTTCAAAGGTGGGGGAGGCTCAGTTTTTTTCCTACAGAGAAGCCAACTTTTCCATGCCAGAGATACGATGCCAGATCTCCAGTCAGGGACAAGCAAATTCTGCCTTTTCCGGGAGAAAGGATGACATGGGCACAGCTGGCATCTTAGTGGAAGTTCAGCCCTTTTCTCCCCAGTGCCTCCTTTTCAAGGGATCCTAATCTTGGTCAACCTATCTCGCCAAGAGAAGGACCGATTGCAGTCAACTGCTACTTGAGGAACTCATGCAGAGAAGAGGAGGGTCCACCTATTCTCCAAAGCACCTGAAGGCAGGGCAAGAAGTATCAGGTGGAAGATTAAAATAACATAATCTGTTATGTTAACATTTTTAATTAAGTTATAAAGTATTATAAAGTGCAAAAGTAAATAAAAGAGCAGTGAGGGGAAAGGGGGAAGAGAAGGGAGGAAAGGGAGGGGAAAGAAAAAGAAGCATTGACTCTCTCTGTTACAGCAGAATAAGGCATGAGCATCAAATCACACCTTTTTGCTTTTTCCTAAGAATATGAACTTTCTATAAACATTTCTATAAAGATCTATCCTTCTTATCTAGAAAACCCAAAGTCAAAGTTTCATTCTCTTCCACATCAAGCATGAAGTTTGGAGACGGAAACAAAAGTATTTGTGTTCTTTTCTTTCACCAAAGTGGTCAGTTTTGCCATTTCAGCCAACGCCCTCGACCTCTGCAACCATTTGCCCATGGTAGGGATCGAAGCGTCCTTCCATGTTTGTGCGCAGAATAGTATTGCTGCTGTCAACATATATAATAACAAAGTTCCATTTTTTTTCTCCAGTTCTTTTTCCATTAGGCTCAAAAGGAAAAGCTCTGATTCATTTCTATCTCCATTTTCAAGATTTTCTGTATTAGAGCGTGAATTTTTTTGTGGGGGGTGGAAGATTATGAGAGAGAGATCCAACCCAGAACTGAAATGCAGTTCTGATCTCAGCTTAAGAGAACTGATGCTGACAGTGAAGGTTTTGCATGTGGACAGGAGAGCTCCGTGGTGGGTGTGGGCCAGTCCCTCTGTGCACATGCAACCTGGCTCGCTTGTTGTAGAGAAGAAGTGACCTTGGATCATTGCCTTGAGCTCCCAGGTGGAAGAAGGGAAGTAAATGTAAGATGCGAATGGCACTCAGGGTCTGTAGGGGGAGGAAACATTGTGCTTTGGCTTTATCAATGGGCCATGCGCGCTTCTTCACTTGGACCACAAGATGTCCAGAGGTCACTAGCCAAGTGCACACACACTCGTCTGCCAAGGTCCTGCCTCGAACAACAGGAGAGCAGGTGCTGGCTGGCTTTGAAGATCTCCTGAACCACGGGGATTGCCAAGGGGATCGGGATTGCAAGAAGCAGCAGAAGGGGCACCCTTTCCCCATACAGGTCACCTGTTAGCTGGGTCCCATTGAAGCAAGGCTCTGCCACTCCTGACAGCACTGACCCTGAGCCAGGGGTGGGTTTCACATTTAGTTACTAGTGGTTTGCTGCGCACATGCCCACTTCACGGGCACACACATCCCTTCTGCGCATGGGGCTGGCCTTTTACACATGTACTTTGCACCCAGCCTTAAAAATGTGCCTAAACAGAGCCGGGGTGGGTGGGGCCCAACCACGATTTCGCTACCAGTTTGGGTGAACTGGTCTGAAGCAGCTGAATCCCACCTCTGACCTGAGCTTAACAATAACTGATCACACTCGCTGTCAGGCCTGGGGGAGGAAAGTGGTTTTGTGATATGAGAGTCCCTGGGTAGAAGCTACACCTGCCGCCTGTTGCTCAACAAGAACCCTGGAGTGTGTTTTGGCACAGGCTGTAGATGCTTGTACTTCTCTCCTCCTCAGCCTGAGAGGTTCACACAATAGTGTGGTTTCTTAGCTTGTAGTTCAGCTTTTGATATGGATACAGGCAAAGAGGTCATTGTGTTAACCCATAAGATTGAGTGTCTGGTTTTAAGACCTAACATGGAAGCCCACCGAGTGGTGCCGTGGCCTAGAGGTGGAGCTCTCGCCTCCCAATCAGGAGGCTGTGAGTTCGATCCTAGGTAGAGGCAGATATTTCTCTCTCTGGGCACCATGAGAATATGTCTGCTGAACAAAACTCCGCCCTGGCAATAGGAAGGGCATCCGGCCAGTATGCCATTCTGTTGCCCAGACTCAACCCCGCAAGGGATTATGGGGTCATTAAAAGGGGATGATGATGATATGAAAGCCCACCCCAGTCTTGGGATTACAGGGACTTCCTATCGGAACTTGTCTGTCTGAAAGACTCTAAAATTCTTCAAAGTCAAGAATTTTCTTCTTTCTTCAAAGTCTTGAGTCAAGGTAAGACTGGTTGTCCCAAAGGTGCTTTTTCCACAGCTAGATGGGTGTCTAGATGTAAAGAAGACATTAATGGCCCTGAAGCTCTTTCTAGACTAATCTACCCAATGCCCACTGTCTTCCGAAGCAACCGCCATTTCCCCACGGAGGGAGGGAGGCATTGCACCTAATTCCATCCTGGCCCAGGTGGCCAGTTCCATCCCTCAAATGACCATATTTCCACGCTGTCACATCTCCTCTTCCTCTTCCTGCCCCTTTTCGAATTTCCCAAAGGCGGTAATATCTGTTTAAATGTGCCACCCGTGGGGAGGAGGGGGCCGGGAGACGGATGCTTGGAGTTTGCAGGGTAATAGTTTGTGTCACTCTAAATTGAAATTTATCTCCCACTAAGTGTTCTAATCCCATCACTGGGCTGGTGAAGCTACCAAGGGCCGCTCCGCTTGTCCTGCGGCTTTGCATAAACTGCCACAGCTTTTCAATTTGCTTCTGGCCTTCCTCACCTCCTGGAAAAGCAATATTGGAGGCTGCAGGAAGAGAGAAGCCAGGCAGCCTGTTGGTGGTGGGACTTGACAGGTGATGTAGAAGGGGCTGGCATGCAGCTAGAGAGAGGAAATTAAATGAGGCTTTAAAAAAAGGAAACTATGGAAATGAGTCATGAATCTGAAAGGAATCAGACCCAGGAAACTGCCTAGGAGTCTTCCATTGTACACAGGAGAATCATTTCACATATGCCTTTTCAAATAATTCCTGTTGTGCTTCTGTGTTGAAAAAACAAAAGAGGATTTAAAGGTACATTTATTTTGTTGCGCTATTTGCAATAAACCTTGAGGTGGGACAATAAGGACGGACGTGCAAAAGATACTAGAGAAGGTCTGTGGCAGGCCCTCAACAGCTGCATTAATGCCACCAATGCAGGGGATCTGAGGTTTTGGGGGTAGGGCTGCAGCTGACGTTCATGCCAGCCTCCTCCTGCCCGCCTTCCCCCTTCAGCCGCCCAGGAGCCCTATCCGAAGATGCTGGTGCCAATGGGACTGTCTAATCCAGAAGATGCAAGTGGGGCCAAGTTCAGCCTGCCTGTTCCGAAGAGAGATTTGCCTTGCAAGGGGGCTCCTGGGAGGGGGGGGGACGGGGGCTGGAGCAACTACAGGCCTGAGGGTTTAGCCGGTTCGCTATGAGAGCTGGGCTGCTTCTTTCATTCTCCCTGGCACGATGGCCAACATTGCTCTCCAGACTGATTGCTCAAAGAAGCAGCCCACATCAACCCAGCAGTTGAGCCAAAGCCCCGCCCCCTGCTGCCCCCTGTCATCTTCCCCAGGTTATTTCGGCTGGGGGTCACAATGCCACCTTGACTTCTTTGACACCTTGCCAAGCGAGAGAACCAGCGAACGTCCCCCCAGTGACCCCAAGCCATCAAATAATAATTTCATGGTTCCAAGTAAATGTCCCCCATCAGTTGAGGACTCTGAGGCTGTGGCTTTTCTCAAAGATCCATTTCATTGGCTACATCGTCTCGGCACGTTCAGATGCGAAACCAACTCTAAATATTTCCCGCGTTTCGTTGTAATAGAAGAAATAGAGATTCCCCTCCACCCCCACCCCCAGTGTTACAGGTCACGTTTCAGGCCTGGGAGCCATTTTTTGCATTGGGCCTTCAGGCCTGCCACAGTTATTGCTGTGGGAAAACTGGGAGGGGGGATTATATGGAGTGGGGTAAATGTAGTCTAAATAACATTCCTTTCTCAGAGAGTCAAGGACGTATTGCCCTGCACCTGGAGTGGCGTGACTGGGAGGCATCTCCAGTTGGGACGGTGCCTGATTGAGCCATGGGTTGGACATGTGGGTGCTGGGCAGGGACTGGAACTTTCTTTCGGGTGGGGAAAACCTGGAAACGTTCAGATCCGGGTTTTCCCAGATGTGCCAAAATGGCATCTCTAATAAAGTGGAACTTTGAGGAAACTCGAGCCTCAGCATCTCCTTTTGTTGGGGGTGTTTCTTGGGACCCTGACATTACGTTAGCCCACCAGGTAGATGCTCAGCTACTCCCCACGGCTGTTACAAGCTCTTGTTGAGATGACCTGGCTTCCTACGGTCCTCCAACCATCGAGCACTCAACCGAAGGCACAGCTGATGCTAAGTCCCGTGGATGGCTTGGGCCAACATCTCCACCGCTCTGGAAAACTGCAATGTTAGCAGAGCTTCAGCATTTGCCCAAGTTGTTGGACTAGCTGAGCTTCTTCGTGGAAGACGCAACACACTTGGTTTGCTTTGGGGATAATCAAATCTACCCTCCCATAAATAAAACATCTCTTTAAACAAAATTAGCAAATCTCTCTGGGATGCCCAACTGTCAGTCAACGCCAAATATTAACAGGCTGTTTGATAGATCGGAGGGGAGGGGTGGGAGCGTACAAGCCTGACCCTCCCTTCCTTCCCCCCAATTTCAGCAAAGGTCAGCACTGCAGGTATGAGCAGGTGGGCATCTGGGGCCCTGGTTCCTTCTGCTTTAATGATCCAATTGTCTGGAAAAAACCTGAGTCAGCCCTGGGAGAGGATGGCTAATTGACCACAGGTAATTCATTTGGTCTTGGGGAAGCAACGAGAAAGCTTCAGCTGATTAAGAAACCTCCAAAAGGTGTTAATGATGGGGGAGAGGAATCTACAAAACTCTCCTGTATGCATACTTTTGACAGGATTCCCCAAGGTTCCTTGGCCTTCAGCAAAGCAGGGAAGGGCAATTGATGCATTCCCAAAAATAAAGCAGGAGCAAAACTCACCTATGAGCCACACTCTCTGGAGTGTCTTCAGGGCCAAGGCAGCAACTAGGGAGGGTTTCAGATTTCCAAAAGCAGCTGAGCTCTATGAGCGTCACACAGTCCATCTGAGCCAGCGCAGGGCAAACATTCAGGAGGCTGGGTGTTTGGGGAACATCTGCTGTACTCTCCACAGTTCTTCCATATAGCTGCATGGGGTGGGGATGGAGGAAATGAGACAAGGGGGCTTGTTCCACTAGGGATGGGATGTGGGGGGGGGGAGACTATGAAAATCACAGAAACACGTTCATACTCTGGAGCTACAAGGGATTATGGCATTTCCCAGCATTGTTCTACGTTAAAATTCCTATATTTAAATTAAACAGATTAGCAGAGTTGGAAGGGACCAACCTCCTGCTCAAGCAGGTAGGCCCTATATCATTTCTGACAATTAGTTGTGTAGTCTATTTGTGAAAGCTTCCAGGGATGAAGCTCCCACAACTTCCGAAGGCAACTTCTGTTCCATGGGTGGATTGTTATGTCTCCTTATTTCCAGGTTGAATCTCTCCTTGGTTAGTTTCTATCCATTCTTCCTTGACTGGCCTTCAGATGCTTTGGAGAATAGCTTGATCTCCTCCTCTCTGTGGCAGCCCCTCAAGTATTCAAAGACTGCTATCCTGTCTCCCCTGGTCCTTCTCTTCCCTAGACCAGCCATGCCCAGTTCCTGTAACCATTCATCATTTGTTTGAGCCCCCAGTTCCCTAATCATCCTGGTTGCTCTTCTCTGCACTCCTTCTAGAGTACCAACATCTTTTTTATAGTGTGGTGACCAAAACCGGATGCAGGATTCTAGGTGTGGTCTTAGTAAGGCTTTATAGAGTGGTAGTAGTCAATGTTCCCTCTAAGCTGCCGTGCAGGTGGCAACAAAACACAGCGCAGCAGTTTCCAACTGCAGCACCGTGATTTTTAGCATGATGGACTTCAGTCTGCAGGTGGCTAGGAGGCTTCTGTCAGCTGGACCGGGATATTACAGTGCCTGGACACACCCACAGGAGGGCGGGTCTTTGGCCCACAGAAATGTGGCCACTTAGGGTTACGATTGGACTCCCTCCGCCAGGATGTGGCTGATTGACAGGGAGGCCGTTCCCTCCTGGATCAAAGTTACTGGGGGGGGGGCAGTGGCGGTGGCGGCAATGGCCAACTCTCCGCGGGACGTGCAGAGCATCTTCCATCACGGTTTGTCAGCTAAGCCCCCATGGCTGGCTGGGCTCCCCGCCGTTGGCTCCGCTTCCGAGATGCGGGTGTGCGGGAGGCGCTTGGCAACGCCGGGTGTGCACGTGTTGTCTGAATCCAGCCTCTGCCTTCGGAGCATTGGGGCTCAAGGTTTCTTTTGCAGGAAGGGGGAGTCGAGCTGGTGCTCCGCGGATTTTATTTGATTTTATTGCTCAAAAAGAAAAGGAAAATAGAGGCTTCTTCGTCCACCCGGACCAGAAAGTCAAAATCCGGAAAATTAACCTTGTTTAGGAAAGTTTTGCCCTGATGGAAAAATAGTGTTTTCCAGTGAAAGTTTTTCCCCACTTTTCCTTGTTGGTTTTTTTTTTTGCCTCTATTCCTTCTTTTCTCTTTTCTCTTCTCTTTCTTCCTTCTTTCTTTTTCTTTCCTTCCTTCCTTCTTTCCTTTCTCTCTTTTTTCTGCTGCTTTTTCTTATCCTCCCTCCCTTCCCCTTTCTTTTTCTCCTCTTTCTCCTCTTTCATTTTTCTGTCTCTCTGTCTCTGTCTCTCTCCCCCCCTCTCTCCCTCTCCCTTCCCTCCTTCCTCCCTGCCCCTTCCTCCTCTCCCCTCTTTGTTTGTTTCTTTATGTGCCCCAATTGCTAAATACATCAATTGGTAATTTATTCATAACTTGCTAATATCACTGCAGACTATTGGATAGTAAGGGGGGAAGTATAAAGCATATAAAGTAATTCATAGTATGGAAAATGTGGCTAGAGGGAAGTTTTGATTCTTTTCCCATAGAGAGTCATCCATTGAACTTGAAGTAGTCCTCAATTTACAACAGTTCACTTAATGACTAAAGCTACATTAGCACTGAAAAAAGTGACTTACGGCTGTTCTTCACACTTATGATCATTGCAGCATCCCCATGGCCACACGATCAAAATTTGGATCTTTGGCAACTGCCTCATATTTATGATGGTTGCAGGGTCCTGGGCTCACCTTTTGCAACCTTCGGCCAAGGTAAGTCAATAGGAAAGTTTGATTGACTTAACAACCAGGTTACTGATTTAACCACAGTGATTCACTTAACTGTATGTAGCAAGAAAGGTTGTAAAATGGGGCAAAACTCACTTAACAAATGTCTCACTTAGCAATAGAAACTTTGGGCTCAATTATGGTTGTGGACTGAGGACTACCCGTATAGTGAGATTTCTTTACTTAATGGATATTTACATGGTAGAATTGAGTTTCAAATAACACTGATTTCGTTATTGTCTTGGGTGACATCTGCGAAAAAAAATCAGGTGCTCAGGCATGAAAATGTGCTGCTCAAACACTATACTCTTCCGTGCACACTGAAAAAAAAATTAGAGGGAACATTGGTAGTCGTACCTCCCTTCATCTTGATTGTATCCCTCTGTTAATGCAACTTAATACCATTTAGCTTCCTTCAGAGGAAATCCCTTCAACCTTTTCATCCTTTCACCAATTTCCTTCCTTTTTTAATGCAACACATTTGAGACAGAAAGTGTGGCTTCCTACAACTTCAGGCTAGAGCTTTTGAACTAGAAAGTGGGCACATGAGAAAGGTTTCCACTTAGCCCCTGCCCCATATGCCTCCTTGCCTCATCTTCTGGAAGTCTCTTTTTACCCACAACACTCCAACAAGTTTGCACGAGCTCCGCTTTGAAAGCCAAAGACCACGTACCCCAGGTTGAGCCTTTGACAATTTGGGGTGGGGGTTGGGGGGCTGACGGCAGATTGGAATGAAAGCAGGTCATGGGTATTCTCCCAAATTGAGGACTGGTGGGTTCAACCGGATTTAGGAAGAAAGGATGGAAAGGGAGGAAACTAGTGAGTTTCAATTTGCTTTTTTGGGGGGGGGAAGCATAATCCTTTGCTGGGTGTTTACTGGCCGGATGCCCTTCCTGTCACCAATGCAGAGTTTTGTTCAGCAAATATATTCTCATTGTGCCCCGAGAAATATCTGCCTCTACCTGCGATCAGAGAAGGAGAATGAGAAAGGGAAGAGAAGTGAAAAAGTGAAAAAGCAAAAGCAAAAATAAGTAAGTGAAGGCGAAGGATAAGGATAAGAGAAGGAAAAGGGTATGGGAAACGGAAAAGAAAGGGAAAGGGACAGAATGGGAAAGGGAAAGCAAAGAGAAAGTAAAGGCAAAAGGGAAGGGGAGAGGAAAGGAATGGGATTGGGAAAGGGAAAGGGAAAGAAAAGGCAAAAGGGAAAGGAAAGGAAAAAGAAAGGGAGAGAAAGGGTGGGGAAGAAAATGGAAAAGGAAAAGGAGAAGCAGAACAAGAAGTGTGAAAGTGAAAGTGAAAGCAAGTAAAGTGAAGGAGAAGGTAAGGGAAAGAGAAGGGGAAAGGGAAGAAGGATAGTGAAAGTGAAATTAATGAAGTGAAGGAGAAGGTAAGGGAAAAGATTGTGAAAGTGAAAGTAAAAAAGTAAAAGTAAGTGAAGGTGGAGGGAAAGGTAAGGGAATGGGAAGGAAAAGGAAAGGGGAGGCAAAAGGGAAAGGAAAGGAAAGAGAAAGTAAGAAGGGGAAAAATATAATAAAATCAAGAGCTGGGAAAATATGAAGTTTTTTGCCAGAGGGAGCACAAAGGATATAATGGCTCCCTCTCTTCTTCCTCTCCACATTAGCTGGATTAGCTAAATTTAAGGTGGACCAGAACTCTGAAATAAGAACTGTATAACTAACTGTAATTTTGGAACTGGACAATATGGAAAGGTGGGAATTTGAAGAACTATGTGAAATTATAATTATAAAAAAATGCATAAATCATTACAATCAAGTCTAAATAGAATTTTGATATTTGATATTGATGAAGTGAAGGAAGAAGGGGGGATAATGAAGTGGTAGAAATTGTGGAAAATAAAAAACAGACAAAAACCTTCATTGGGTTTGACAGTGGTATAGGGAAAACAGAAAAGGGAGGATGTGTCCCAACAAAAGGAAATAAAAAGCAGACAAAAGATCTCACTGAGTTTGACAGGGGCATAGGGAAAACTGAAGAGGGGGGTTACGCCCCAACAGAGGGAAATACAAAATATTTCACTGGGTTTGACAGTGGCTTGTGGAAAATTGAAGAGGGTGGACATGTCAGAACAAAGAAAAGGGAGAAGACAGGAATAGAGAAGTGGGACAAAAGACTTCCTAGGAAAAAAATCAGATAATTAGAAATTGTTATATGGGAAATATAAAGCTGAGATATGTGGTCTACTCCTATATATGAATTAAACTGAGTTGCTAACTGATTGAGTATAATAATGGAAAAATAATTAAATAAAGGTTAAAATATATGGAATATGGACAAATATGAAACTGTTATGTGGAGAGTACGAAGTAGAGGTATGTGATTCACTTTTATACATAATAATTAAACTGAGTTGTTAATTGATTGAATATGACAAGGGAAGGACAATTAAATATAGGTTAAAATATATGAAATATGGACACATATAGAACTCTTAAGATGAAGAAAGTGAGGTCTGTACCACTTATTATTCTACATAGTAGATTAATGGAATTGTAATGAACATTGAACAGTAAGGGTTGTTATTTAAAGACAATAAATGGTAAGCTAAGTCAAGATATGGAAAAATGGAGGGGGGACATGAAATATAAGATAATTATAATGGAAAATTATTGAGATTGTAAAGACAGAACTACAAATTTGGGGTTTGTAATGATGTATAACTATATAAATATAATGATGAGAATAGCTGGGAATCGTAACCAGGTCTACATCCCAACCATATATCCCACATCTGCTTCACAGGGAACTAGGAGTGCTAATCACCATCATTTCCTGACACAGATGTGGTCAATGCCATTGTTAGTGGCTCCATCCAGTCATCATCCTTTCGTTGAGGAATATTTTTATGTGCAAAGCTAGGGCTTCCTAACACAAATGTTAGGTTACAGAATAATAGCAACCTTTCTCCACTTTTGCTAAATGCAAAGAATCAAGAGTCCCTATTGCTGCCTATTATGAATGGATTCCTATTGTCAGTAAACCATATAATGTCATGTTTGGGCATGTTGCTGATAGCATCTTGTAATTCTTCACAGAACATGCACTTTTCAGCTCGATTAGCATCCTGAGTTGTGCGTAGGTTTGCAGGATGGTTGTCTTTGTGCGCTTTGATTGGAACCTTGCTGGGATCATGTTTCTTCACCAGCATCCATCAATCAAAGGCATTGTTACCTCCATGCTCTGCACCAGGTTAAGAGCTCGATGAATGCCGTGCTCAGCTCTGGGTACAGCCCTTTAAAAACTGCACACCTTTTTATTGATGGAGATGATGGGGCAATTCTCCCCTGGAGAAAGAGGCAAAAGGAACCAGTATAATGTCTCTGCAAAAAGGATGAAGGAGCTGAATGTATTTATTTTGAGCAAATGAGGAGGAAAATAGTAGCAGATATTCTTGAATATCTGAAAAATGTCTCCTAGAAAATGCCCAAGACTTGTTCTTTTTTTCCAGAGTGAAGGATTTCATTTGTTTATTTAGCAATATCAATACAATTTAGACTTACATATCACTTCACAGTACTTTCCAGCCCTCTCTAAGCGGTTTACAGAGTCAGCCTCTTGCCCCCAACAATCTGGATCCTCATTTGACCCACCTCAGAAGGACGGAAGGCTGAGTCAACCTAGAGCCGGTCAGGATTGAACTCCTGATAGTGAGCAGAGTTACCCTGCAATATTGCACTCTAATCTCTGTGCACCATGGAAGGAAAGAAGGAAGGAAGGAGAAAAGGAAGAGCAAGAGCAGTAGCCCTTAGACTTACATACCGCTTCACAGGGTTTTACAGTCCTCCCTAAGCCATTTACAGAGTCAGCCTCTTGTCCCCAACAATGTGGGTCCTCATTTTACCCATCTCAGAAGGATGAAAGGCTGAGTCAACCTGGAGTGTGGTGAGATTCGAACAGTACTGCACTCTAACCACTGTGCCACCTCGACTCTTATTTATTTGTATCCCACCTACCTGCATCAGTTTCACAAATAACTCAAGGTGCAAACATCTCCAACACCCCTTCCTTCTCCTATTTTCCCTGCAACAACCCTTTGAGGAGGTTTGGACTGAGAGAGAGAGAGAGAGAGTGACTGGCTCAAGGTCACCCCTTAGGCAGAACTTGAACTCTTCTACTTTTTAGGCTGGGTTTAAACTTAGATCAAGCTAGTTGAGGTCAAGCAGAGGCATCATTTTGGTGGAGCCAGATTCTTGCAGTGAGCAGAGGCTGAACCCATCCCATGATTTTGCAGGTCAACAGTTGAGAAGCTAGAGATGATTAGGCCAGAAGTAATTTTTTCCACATTATGCATTGAATTCACTGTTACAAGACACTGTCAGCAATTGGCTATATTTAAAAGAAGATTAGACCATGTTATAGATGATTTAACTCTCTAAAGTTATTTGTCATATTAATCATGTGTGATGATCTGGGACAAGGCATGAAGGTCATACAGCCAGCTGAGAGTTCAAACTCCCCTTTAATGCTCCAAATTTCCCCTTAAATGCTCCCATGTTCTTGGCAGGTCCCAGAGCAAAGCATGCGCGCGCACACACACACACACACACACACACACACACACACACACACACACACACCAGCCTCTGGCTGCTCTCAGGCCAGCAAAACAAAGGAACAGGAAAATGAGTCCACGAAACAAGGAACAATGAGTCCACAAAGTCAGTTACAAGTTACTGAGCCCATGAGGTCAGGAAGAAGCAACCAGTCCTGCAAACTCCAAATGTCTATACTGGCTTTCCCAACCCTATTAATTCAGCGTTTGTTCCCAACGAATGTCCCTCCCCACAGCATCTCCTTAATTCTCAGTCTCCAGGTGTGCCTTGTGAAGAGGGGGAGGGCACTCTCCTTCCAAGTTGTTGGGTCCATGGCTCCAGCTCCATCTCATCTTCCTCCGCAGATTCAGGCTCCAATGGGGTCATAACATCATCATTTATTTATTACATGGCAGCAAGAGTTTGATTTCATTATATGACCATCATGACGATTGGCTCTTAAATGGGGAGGGAAAGTTAGTCTAGACTGGGAACCGGTTTGGTCTAGTGCTGAAGGTCTGCATTTAGAAACTAGGGGTTACTCGAGCCCTGCTATGAACACAAAGGTAGATGTCTATCACTCCCTCTCAGCCCAAAATGCCTCACAGGACTGTTGCTGTGGGAAAATAGAAGGAGGAAGGAGTACTATGCATATCCTCCACCGCAGTGGTGAAATTCAACTTTTTTTACTACCAGTTCTGTGGGTGTGGCTTGGTGGGCATGGCAGGGGAAGGACACTGCAAAATCCCCATTCCCACCCCACTCCAGGGGAAGGATGCTGCAAAATTTCCATTCCCTCCCCGCTCCTGGGGGAAGGATATCACAAAATCTCCATTCCTACTCCACTCCGGGGGAAGGAAACTGCAAAATCTCTATTCCCTCCCCACTCCTGGGGGAAGGATATCACAAAATCTCCATTCCCTCCCCACTCCAGGAGAAGGATACGGCTAAATCTCCATTCCCACCCCACTCCTGGGGGAAGGATATCACAAAATCTCCATTCCCACCCCACTCTAGGGGAAGGATACTAAATCCCCATTCCTTCCCCACTCCAGGAGAAGGACACTGCAAAATCTCCATTCCCTCCCCACCCCAGGGGGAGGAGACTATAAAATCTCTATTCCCACCCCACTCCTGGGGGAAGGATATCACAAAATCTCCATTCCCTCCCCCTCCAGGGGAAGACACTGCAAAATCTCCATTCTCACTCCACTCCAGGGGAAGGATACTGCAAAACAGAGACGTGCAGTCAGGGGAAGCAGGGGAGGCAGGGCGTCACCACTGTCATCATGAAAAAGAAAAACAAATTTAAAAGGAAAAAGGCTGAGGTAGTTGCTGCCAGAGTCACAGTGGATGACTCTGCTTAGTGCTTAACTGCAGGAGGAGGCGAGAGAACCACGTGCCTCCTTTACTCTATCTTTATGATCACTTGAGCAGAGTTAAGCAAGGGTTAAAAGGCAAAAAATTCCTTATGCAAAGGAGGCACGTGGTTCTCTCGCCTCCTCCTGCAGAGGGCACTTTTTTAGAGGCTAAAAGGATACTAAATCTCCATTCCTTCCCCACTCCAGGAGAAGGACACTGCAAAATCTCCATTCCCTCCCCACCCCAGGGGAAGGAGACTATAAAATCTCCATTCCCTCTCCACTCCAGGGGAAGGATACTGTAAAATCTCCATTCCCTCCCCACTCCAGGGGAAGGATACTGTAAAATCTTCATTCCCTCCCCACTCCAGGAGAAGGAGACTATAAAATCTCCATTCCCTCCCCACTCCTGGGGCAAGGATATTGTAAAACCTTCATTCCTTCCCCATTCCAGAAGGATACTGCAAAATCTTCATTCCTTCCCCACCCCAGGGGAAGGATACTGCAAAATCTCCATTCCCTCCCCACTCTTGGGGGAAGGATATTGTAAAATCTCGATTCCCACTCCACTTGGGCCAGCCAGAGGTGGTATTTGCTGGTTCTCTGAACTACTTAAAATTTCCACTGCCAGGGATTCTTGGGTGGAGCCTGCTGGTGGTGGCAGCAAAAAACCAGCTGCCTCCGAATTCCTGGCTACGTACCTGTTTAGAGGATCTTCCATCTGACGTCTTATCAGGTTTTCTTATCCTTCAGGCAAGAAGGAAAGAAGAAATTGTTTTGCTGGCAAATGCTCTTCGATTTTTGCAGCTTTTGTGCTTGCAGGGAGAGGGGGGCTAGCCCAAGGCAGAACGGCTGTCCGTGCTGGGAACTTCAAACTGCCTTGTGCGGGACAAAGTAGGTCTCTCCCACTCAGTTCAAAGTTTTGATTGATTTAATCAATCGTATTACATGGGCAATAATTGTTTATCAAGATTTTAGCTTCTTTTCTTTTTCTCCTCCGAAAAACTATTTACTTAGAGGCTTTTAAAATGGCGCCGAGCAGGCTGGTTTCTCCGGTAATAACGAACACTTTTTGTTAACTGTTACAAGAATTCAAAACAAAGGAGATTGCTTATCATTTATTTTGTTTCACAATCGGCCAGCAGAAGCTTTTTAATTAGTTTCATTTCTACAATACTTTCACTCCCTCATTAATCTTGCTTATCTGGAAGTTAAATGGTGATGAATCTGCTGAACTGTCTTGTTACATTGTTTACTCACTGAAAGTTTTGCCAAGCCTTAAACTTCAAAGTAAAAGGGGAACTCAGCTTCTTTACTTAAAGCTGCATATTCAGGCAACAGAGTTTTATTAATTGCAGGCAGATAAATTTTGAAATGGCTTCAAAACTAAATATTAACTTGAAGTCGTCACCCTCTACTTCCAGGGGCACATCCCCAGTGCCTGGCACAAAGCTGCAGCCTCCGCTTCCTACGCCCCCTGCTGGGGATGTGTTAACGAAAGAATTTTTCCTGAGCAAACTAAGCGAGGCTCTTAATGCACTGACAATTAAAATGGAAGATAAGTTTAGAGATAATAGAGAGGTGATAAAGCAGGAGAGAAAAGAGGAAATAAAAGAAATGAAAGAAGAAATCAAAAGTGAAATAAAAGGACTTAAACAGGAGCTGTATGAGAAAATCGACACTAAGGTTGTTAAAATTAGAGATGAAATGCTGAGACTTGTAACTATTAACAGAACATACTTCTGGAATGGAAGATACTCTAGAGGTTCTTAATGATGCCAATACTAACTTGATGCATAATATTTTTATTTCCATTTCATTCTATACAATCACATGTTTACTGTGCATAACCGGGGCATATAACATTGGGTAATAAACACAGCCCTCACTTATATAGAAAATGCCCCCTACAATACAAACCGAATATACCCCCTTGACCCACCATACACCCTCTTTCAACCCCCTCCAACTTTCATTCTTCCTTCTCACATACCCCTCTACACCTACTTCCCCTCCCCCTCTATCTAACCCTAACCCTATCACTCCCTCTCTTAATCCATTCCCTCCCTTCCTTCTCCTCCTCCTCTCTCTCACCCTCTCCACCCTCCTTCTTCTTTCACTCAGCTCCTCCCTTCGGTATACATCTATTACCTTCCAATATATTCGGTTTGTTCTGTTTTAACACTAACATTAAAAAGCCACAGTATACAAGTGCAATCATGTACTTTAGAATTTAACACATATTATGTTTCCCCCCTCCCCCCTCCCCCTAGATCCCCACCTCCCTTCCCTCCCCCCGACTTCCCAGAGCCCATACATGGTATAACTTTTTGACAATCACAGTCTAAAATATCTCTACATTGAACTCAGCTTCTTACTTACCCAAATTTTAAACAGTTTAAGTTATTACTGATACTAAGCATAAACTATCTGGAGTTTCTTAATCCCATATTTACTTTGTGTATAATCAATCCATTTTTTCCAGTCTCGTTTATATCTCTCGTTTGAATGTTCTTTGAGATATGCTGAAATTTTTGCCATTTCGGCTAAGTTTATAACTTTCAAAGTCCATTCTTGAATTGTAGGCAAGTCTTTCTTCTTCCAATATTGCGCCACCAAGAGTCTTGCTGCCGTTATTAAGTACAGAACCAAATTAATCTCTGCTGCCGTAAAGTCAATACATATACCTAGTAAAAACAACTGGGGGGTAAATTTTATCCTTCTTTTGAAGATATTTTGCAGGATCCACCATATTTTTATCCAAAATGCCTTAACATTACGACATGTCCACCATATATGAAAATATGTAGCATCAAGAGAACCACATCTCCAACATTTAGGCTGAACATTCGGATACATAGAAGCAAGCTTTTTGGGATCTAAGTGCCATCTATAAAACATCTTATAAAAATTTTCTCTCAGATTTTGTGCTTGTGTAAATTTCACATTTCTTACCCAAATTCTTTCCCATGTGTCCAGCATTATTGGTTCCTCAATATTCTGAGCCCATTTTATCATACAGTCCTTAATCAGTTCCGTTTCGGAATCCATCTGTATTAATACATTGCACTGTTCCCTCTAAGGTGCGCGCCTGCGCGGCCGCGCACGTTGCAACAAAACCCCGCGCAGAAGTTTTTATCTGCCGCGCAGAGATTTCTTAAGGAAACATGTGGAAGTCCTGGCGGCTACAACTGAATCCGGCAGTGCTGTTGCCTGTTGGAGAAGGAGGAGGCGAACTAGCCTGCCACCACCGCCCACCGCCAGCCCCGCTGCTCTTCCCGCCCCCTTCTCAGTCCCACAGTCCAGCGGTCGCAGCAAAAGCAGCCCTGGGTCTCCGCTGCCGCTCCCCGCATTTTCTGGACGGGGTCTCGCAGGAAGGAATCCCCTCTCCAAGGGATCCCCGTCCAGAAAATGCGGGGAGCGGCAGCGGAGCCCCGGGGCTGCTTCTGCTGCGACCGCTGGACTGTGGGGCTGGGAAGGGGGCGGGAAAAGCGGCGGGGCTGGCGGTGGCCGGCGGTGGCAGGCTGGTTCACCTCCTCCTCCTCCTCCAACAGCACTGCAGGATTTCCGCCTAACGCTGTGGGGGCGCCAGCGGGAGCTTTGGCGGCTTCACCTCAGCCGCAGCGCTGGGCAGCAAATGTGTTGGTGCTGTTGGAGGAGGAGGAGGAGGAGGAGGAGGAGGAGGAGGAGGAGGAGGAGGCAGCAATAGCACCTGAGGACAGGACAAGAACCAATTGAAACTTGTCAGGAGACTCAAGCTGGAAATAAGGAGAAATCTGACAGTAAGAACAATTAAAATCAATGGAATCTTAATTCACTTGCTACAGGTTTTCAAAAGACTGGAGGGCCATTTGTTTCAGATGATATAAAGACTCCTGCCTTGGACAAGGGGCTGGACTAGAAGACCTCCAGTATCCCTTCTGATTCTATGATTTTAAAAACCACAAGCTTTTTACAGCTCGCTTGCAACTTTACCAAATTTAATTCAACCATTTCCTTTTGTTATTAAATGGGTATTGCTAGTTCAATGCACATGCACTCCACTTTTAAGATGCTGAAAAAATCCCCATGACCTGCAACAAAATTCATTCTTCTACTCTTATCTTGCCCTAACTTCTGATAGGTTCCTGAAATATAGATCTATAAAATTTAGTGAAAATATCTATTTTAATACAGACTCGTAAAACAGATTGGGACAAATGACATTAGTGCTCTGGGATAATAGCAGGTTTACTCTATTTGGATTTTCAGATAAAAGGTATCTTTTGTGCTAAGTTCTAACAATGTAGTTCTCTAATGTAACTATGAAACAGTCCAAATATATAATTCCCCTCAGGGAGGAATTCTGGGAGTTGAAGTCCACAAGTCTTAAAGCTGTCACGTTTGAAGACCCCTGGGGGGTTTTTTTCCCTAAAGGGTTAGGGGTGCAAGGGTCTTGTAACAACAGCTTTAAGACTTGCGTGCTTCAAATGCCAGACTTTCTGAGCCAACATTTTGGTTGCTAAGCAGGAGCGTTGTTAAGTGATACTGATATTATATAACACTTTTAATTAAGTGGGTACCTTGAATAAACATAACTTTGAGTTTCAAATAATACTGATTTTATTGTTGTCTTAGGTGACATCTGTGAAAAATATTCAGGTGCTCAGGCATGAAAATATGCCGCTCAAACACTATACTTTTCCGCTCACACTGAAAAAAAATTAGAGGGAACATTGATACATTGTATATCCTCTTTATATGCATTGAGCTTTGATCTCTTATTTGTTTAAACAAATTATCCTCAACTTTTACAAAGCCAATTTTTTTATCTGTTTTCCACCTGGCCTGTAGTTGACCATACTGAAACCACGTTTGAACTACCTTCTCTTCTTTAAGTACCTCTAAAGATTTTAATTGCAACACCCCTCTTTCTAAAATAAGAAGTTGTCTATAAGTGGTTCTATCGTGTTTTTGTTCTGTATTCATATTTTCAATTGCATGTCTAGGAATTTCCCACATGGGCAATTTATCATTTAGTTTATGTTGGTATTTTTTCCAGACCCGCAATAAAGCATTTCTTAAAATATGATTTTTAAAATTCTTATCCAGTTTTTTGTTAAATAACAAGTAAGCATGCCAACCATATACCAAGTCGTGCCCCTCGATATTCAATATTCTATCATTGGTTAAATGAGTCCAATCACTAATTGCAGATAATGCCACTGCGTCATAGTATAATTTTAAATTAGGTAATTTCAATCCTCCTCTTTCACGTGCATCTTGCATTATTTTCATCTTTACCCTCGGCTTCTTTCCTGCCCATACAAATTTGTTGATACCCTTCTGCCATTCTAAAAGATTCACATCTCTTTTAAGTATTGGTAACATTTGAAAAAGAAATAAAAATTTTGGTAAAATGTTCATTTTCACTGCCGCTATCCTACCCAGCAAAGACAAATGCAGTTTCTCCCACCTTTTCAACTCCGACTGTATACTATGCCAGAGTGGTTCATAATTATGCTTATATAATTTCCCATTTGAGGTTAAAATATTAACTCCAAGATATTTAACTTTTTTAACTACCTCACATCTTAGCATCACTCCCAGTTCTTCCTTCTGCTTGATGTTCATATTTATAGCTAATATTTTGGTTTTTCCTAAATTTATTTTAAATCCCGAGACTTGACCATATTGATTGATCGTATTCATTAAGACCCTACTGGATTCCTGCAGTTGTTCCAATATTATAACCAGGTCATCCGCAAATGCGCGGACTCTGTATTCTTGCTGTCTAATCTTAATCCCTTTTAGACCGCCCAAGCCCCGTATCTTATTCAACAATACTTCCAAGGTTATAATAAACAATAATGGGGACAGAGGACAGCCCTGTCTTGTACCTTTTTCAATTTGAAAGGAGTCTGTTAGACTTCCATTGACTATGATCTGGGCTGTTTGCTGCTGATATATTGCACCAATTGACCGTAAAAAGCCATCTCCTATCTGCATTTTTTTGCAATATCTTCAGCAGGAATTGCCAATTAACTCGATCAAAGGCTTTCTCAGCATCCAAAAATATAAATGCGGCCGGGATTTGATTGTTCTTTCCCAGGTATTCTAAAGCGTTAATAATTAATCTAACATTGCTCTTCATCTGTCTGCCCTGTATAAAACCTTAGAGCCAAGGTGGCGCAGTGGTTAAATGCAGCACTGCAGGCTACTGCTAGATCAGCAGGTCAGCGGTTCAAATCTCACCGGCTCAGGGTTGACTCAGCCTTCCATCCTTCCGAGGTGGGTAAAATGAGGACCCAGATTGTTGGGGGCAATATGCTGACTCTCTGTAAACCGCTTAGAGAGGCCTGAAAGGCCTATGAAGCGGTATATAAGTCTACTGCTATTGCTAAAAACCAGTTTGATCGGTATGTATCAATTGTTGAATAACCACCATTAGCCTATTTGCTAATATTTTAGTGAAAATTTTATAATCTACATTGAGTAGTGAAATGGGTCTATAATTTTTTGGCTGAGTAAGATCTTGATCTTCTTTGGGTATCAGCGATATGAACGCTGTCTTCCACGAAGGGGGCACTTTCCCTCCCAATTGAATTTTATTGAATAATTCTCTGAGAGGTTCTACCATTTCTAACTCTAGGTTTTTATAGTAAACAGCTGTTAAACCATCTGTACCTGGTGCTTTCCCTAACTTTAATTGTTTGATTGCCTGCAGGATTTCCCCAGAGGTTATTGGTTGATTCAGCTTGTGCCTATGTTCTTCTCTAACTAGGGGGATTTTCTCTTTATCTAAGTATTTATCTATGTCTACGTCCCTAATTTTATCCCCTTTGTACAACTCTGTAAAAAATTCTCGAAATGCCTTTTGGATCTCTTCCTGTTGAAAGACTTCCTTCCCTCTGTAACACAATTTGGATACATTTCGAGCTTTCCTTTTTTTCCTAATCTGATAAGCCAACCACCTACCGGGTTTATTTGCGTTGCAAAAAGTATTATGTTTAGCATATAATAAACTGGTGGCTACCTGGTCAGAGATCAGCATATCAAACTGGGATTTTAATATAGAAATTGCTTCCTTAATCTTTATATCACCTGGGTTCAATGTTAATTCCGACTCTTTCCCTTTAATTTCCTCTTCCAATTCTTTTCGTTTTTGCCCTTGTTTGTGTCTATGTATTTTGTTTATGTTCATTAGTACTCCTCTCATATACGCTTTGCTTTCATCCCATACATATTCCATAGATGTACCCTTATTCATATTAAGAACAAAATATTCAGATAACAATTTTTTACAATCCTTAATATACTTTTCATATCTAAATAAATTTTCATTCAACCTCCAAGACCTTCTTGCCTGGACTACCCTTCCCAATTCCATCCAAACTGGATTATGATCCGAAAGAACTCTCGCCATAATCTTTGTCTTCTTCACCCTAGAAAGTAAAACATTAGTAATTAGTATAAAATCAATCCTTGAAAGAGATTGATGTCTATCGGAAAAGAAAGTAAAGTCATATTCTTCTGCATGCCTTTCACGCCAAACATCTCGCAATTCGAAATCATCCATCATGTCAAAAAAGGATTTGGGTAACTTAGCTCGAAGTTTAGTGTTCGGGTGAGATGTCTTCTTATCTCTTTTGGTATCAATCACACCATTCCAGTCACCCAATAGTATACAAGACTTGAAGTCCCACTGTACTAATTTAGCATGGAGATTTCTATAAAATCCATCTTGTTGTTGATTAGGAGCATAAATTCCCAAAAGTAATGTCTTTTTCCCTTCTAAGATAAAATCTAATGCAATATATCTTCCAAAGGGATCTGCTTCAATTAGCTCGGCTTTAATGTCTTTTCTTAAGTATACTACTATGCCGTTTTTCTTTTCCGTGGCTGAGGTCGCAAAATGTTGACCAAGTTTGGAGTTAAACAAAATTTTTTGATCAGTTGATTTGATATGAGTTTCTTGCAAACAAATTATATCATTCTTAAACTGTTTGAGATAATGAAATATTTTCTTTCTTTTCTGTGGAGAGTTCAGTCCGTTAACATTCCATGTCAAAATCTTAGTTGTCATTTTGGGTTGCCTGAAGCTTTTTTAGAGCCTCCCGCAAGGCCTGTCTCACCTTTGGTCTGGCTCCTCCCACAGCTTCTGAGCTTGTTGCTGTAGCTCCTTGATCAATGGCCAACGATTGTTGAGATTGTTGCATTGTAGCTTGTTTATCCGTTTGTCTGGTGGTCATACGGTTAGGTCTTTTTTCCTTGACCCCTTGCCCTTCCGGGAGGGGGAGATGGTACATTTTATCTGAAGGTTGTGTGGTTTGCTGTTTATCTTGTTCGTCTCGTGGTTTTTCTCCATATCCGGAAGGTTCAGGGTGTCCCATCTTCAGAATCTTATGATAGAAATCTCGAGCTTTCCATACAGAGCTGAGACGATATCTTTGCTTGTCCATTGTAACTATGATACCGAATGGGGCATCCCATCTGTACTGTATCTGACGCTTTCTGAGCTCTTCCACCAGAAAAGCATAATCTCTTCTGGCTCTTAGCATTTGAGGTGGTATTTCTTTCAAAACAATCAGATCCTGTCCGCCAATTTGAAGCTTGGTATTATAGGACTCTTGTAATATCATATTTCTAGATTCTCTTGTAACAAAGTATATTACCACATCACGGGGGAGTTGCCTTTGTTTTGCCGCCCAAGAATTAACGTGAAAATTTTTATCAATCTGCCAATCAGAATTGGATCCCGGTCTTCCCACCAGACAGTCAAAAGCCTCAGAAAACATTTGCTTTAAGTTCTCCTGTTTCTCTTCACGCAGCCCCCTGACTCTTAATGCAAGCTCCATCTGCTTATACTGTATCATAATAATTTGTTTTTCAGCATTTTCAATTTTTTGTTCCACCACTTCAGTTTTAGATGTCAAGTTAGTTTTAGCTTCATTGAGAGTCTCTAAGTTGTCTTCCATTCCAGAAATATATTCTGTCATTACATTTACAATTCCCATCATATCATCATTCATTTTGGTGACCTTAGTATCAAATTTATCATATAAGACTTCCATCTCATTCCTTATTTCATCTTTGAACTCTCTAAGCATTTCTAAGTTCTGTTCTCTGGATTCTCTAAACATTTCTAAATTCTGTTCTCTGGATTCTCTGAACATTTCCAAAAAAAATTATTTCGTTAGTACATCTCCACTAGGGGGCATAGAGGGTGGGGGCTGCAACTTTGTGCCAGGTATGGGAGACGTGGATCTAGGAGGTAATTTCGCAGAAGTCGATTTTGATGCCATTATATCTTTGCTTTAAGTATTTATTCTAATTTTGCTAGTCCACTATGCCGTTTGGAGAAAAAGGGGAAAAAGGGGAAAAAGGGGAAAAAAAGGGGAAGTTAGAGAGTTTTACAGAGGATTTCAAAAGACTGGCATTAAACCAAAACAGGCATTCTTCCTGGCACAGAATCAAAGGAATAACTTCTTACAAATTAATTAGCTCCACTCCCTTGAAGCTTTCAAAGACTCTTTGTTGATATAGAGACATTCCAAACGGGGTTTCTCTTTGTTTTTTTTTCCTGTCTTACTAACTTGACATTGAAAACAGAGGTGGTGGAACAAAAAGTGGAAAATGCTGAAAAAGAAATTATTATGATACAGTACCAACAAATGGAGTTTGCATTAAGAGTAAGGGGGCTGCGTGAGGAGAAACAGGAGAACTTGAAACAGATCCTATGGGAAGCTTTTGACCGCCTGATGGGAAGACCAGGGACCAACCTTGACTGCCAAATTGACAAAGCTTACCGCGTTAACTCCTGGCTGGCAAAGCAGAAGCAGCTTCCTTGAGACATCGTTATATATTTTACTACAAGAGAGCTTAGAAATATGGTACTACAAGCGTCTTATAACACTAAGCTTCAAATTGGCGGTCAAGACCTGACTGTTTTGAAAGAGATACCACCTCAAATGTTAAGAGCCAGGAGAGACTACGCTTTTTTGGTCGAAGAACTCAGAAATCATCAGATACAGTATAGATGGGATGCACCATTTGGCATTATATTTACATTTGATAAGCAAAGGTATCGCCTCAACTCTGTATGGAAAGCCCGAGATTTTTATTATAATATATTGAAGGCCGGATACCCTGCACCATCTGGACCTAGAGAAAGACCACAAGAAGGACAGGATAGACAGCAAACTACACAACCACCAGACAAGATGGGGCATCTCTCTCTTCTAGAAGTGCAAGGTGTTATGGAACAAAGACCTAGCCGCATGACTACTAGACGAATAGAGAAACAAGCTAAAAAGCAACAGCATCAACAATCACTGGCCATCGATCAAGGAACTACAATAACAAGTCTGGAAGCAGTGGGAGGAGCTAGACCTAAGGTTAAACAGGCCATGCAGGAAGCTCTAAAAATGCTTCAGCCAACCAAAGATGACAACTAAGATTTTAACATGGAATGTCAACGGACTGAATTCTCCACAGAAGAGGAAGAAAATATTTCATTATCTCAAACAGTTTAAGAATGATGTAATTTGTTTGCAAGAAACTCATATCAAGTCAACTGATCAAAAATATTTGATCAACTCAAAACTTGGTCAACATTTTGCAGCTTCCGCTATGGAAAAGAAGAATGGTATAGTTGTATACTTAAGAAAAGATATGAAAGCTGAATTAATAGAAGCAGATCCCTTCGGAAGATATATTGCTTTAGACTTAATCCTAGAAGGGAAAAAGACATTACTTTTGGGAATTTATGCTCCCAATCACCAGCAAGATAGATTCTACAGAAATCTTCATGCTAAATTAGTACAGTGGGACTATAGTTCCTGTATACTATTGGGTGACTGGAATGGAATGATAGACACTAAGAGAGATAAGAAGACTTCCCGCCTAAATACTAAGATGTGAGCAAAGTTACCCAAACCTTTCTTTGACATCATGGATGACTTTGAATTGAGAGATATTTGGCGAGAAAGAAATGCAGAGGAATATGACTTCACTTTCTTCTCGGACAGGCATCAATCCCTTTCAAGGATTGATTTTATACTAACCACTAATGATTTGCTTTCTAGGGTCAAGAAGACAAAGATTGCGGCTAGGGTCCTTTCGGACCATAACCCAGTTTGGATGGAGTTGGGAAGGGTAGTGCAGGCAAGAAGGTCTTGGAGATTGAATGAAAACTTATTTAGATATGAAAAGTATATTAATGATTGTAAAAAATTACTATCTGAATATTTTGTTTTGAATATGAATAAGGGTACATCTATGGAATTTGTATGGGATGCAAGCAAAGCATATATGAGAGGAGTGCTGATGAATATAAATAAAACACATAGAAATAAACAAGGGTTAAAACGAACAGAACTGGAAGAGGAAATTAAGAGAAAAGAGTTGGAGTTAACAATGAACCAAGACGATACAAAGGTTAAGGAAGCTATTAACATATTAAAATCTCAATTTGACATGTTGATCTCTGACCAGGTAGCCACTAATTTATTATATGCAAAACACAATACTTTTTGTAATGCAAACAAACCTGGCAGATGGTTAGTTTATCAGATTAGGAAAAAAAGGAAAACTCGAAATATATCTAAACTGATTTACAGAGGGAAGGAGGTGTTTCAACAGGAAGAGATTCAAAAGGCTTTTCGGGAATTTTTTACAGAACTGTATAAAGGGGATAAAATTAATGGTTTAGATATAGACAAATATTTAGATAAAGAGAAAATACCTTCAGTTAGAGAAGAGCACAGGCAAAAATTGAATCAACCAATAACCTCGGGGGAAATCTTGCAGGTGATTAAGCAATTAAAGTCAGGGAAAGCACCAGGTACAGATGGCTTGACAGGGGTTTACTATAAAAACTTACAGTTAGAAATGGTAGAACCTCTTAGAGAATTATTTAATATGATTCAAATGGAAGGTAAAGTGCCGCCATCTTGGAAGACAGCGTTTATATCTTTGATACCCAAAGAAGATCAAGATACTACTCAACCCAAAAATTATGGACCTATTTCATTACTGAATGTAGATTATAAAATTTTTACTAAAATATTAGCAAATAGGTTAATGTTGGTTATTCAACAATTGATACACACGGACCAAACAGGTTTTATACAGGGGAGACAGATGAAAAGTAATGTCAGATTAATTATTAATGCATTAGAATATTTGGGAAAGAACAACCAGATCCCTGCTGCGTTTATATTTTTGGATGCTGAGAAGGCCTTTGATCGAGTTAACTGGCAATTTCTGCTGAAGATATTGCAAAAAATGCAGATAGGAGATAATTTTTTACAGTCAATTAAAGCAATATACCAACAGCAAACAGCATAAATCATAGTCAATGGAAGTTTAACAGACTCTTTTCAAATTGGAAAAGTTACAAGACAGGGCTGTCCTTTGTCCCCATTATTGTTTATTATAACTTTGGAAGTATTGTTGAATAAAATACGGGGCTTGAATGGTTTAAAAGGGATCAAGATTAGGCAGCAAGAATATAGAGTCCGCGCTTTTGCGGATGATTTGGTCATAATATTGGAACAACCGCAGGAATCCAGTATGGTTTTAATGAATACGATTAATCAATATGGTCAAGTGTCTGGCTTTAAAATAAATTTAGGAAAAACCAAAATATTAGCTATAAATATGAATATTAAACAAAAGGAAGAATTAGGAGTGATGCTAGGATGTGAGGTAGTTAAAAAAGTCAAATATCTTGGAGTTAACATTTTAACTTCAAATGGGAAATTATATAAGCATAATTATGAACCACTTTGGCATAGTATACAGACGGAGATGAAAAAATGGGAGAAATTGCACTTATCTTTGCTGGGTAGGATAGCGGCAGTGAAAATGAACATTTTACCAAAATTTTTATTTCTTTTCCAAACGTTATCTATACTTTAAAAAGATGCAAACCTTTTAGAATGGCAGAAGGGTATCAACAAATTTGTGTGGGCAGGAAAGAAGCCGAGGGTAAAGATGAAAATAATGCAAGATGTACGTGAGAGAGGAGGATTGAAACTACCTAATTTAAAACTATATTATGATGCAGTGGCATTATCTGTAATTAGTGATTGGACTCATTTAACCAGTGATAGAATATTGAATATTGAGGGACACGATCTGGTATTTGGTTGGCATGCTTACCTGTTATTCAACAAAAAATTGGATAAGAATTTTAAAAGTCATATTTTAAGAAATGCTTTACTGCGGGTTTGGAAAAAATACCAATATAAATTAAATGACAAGATACCCATGTGGGCAATTCCTAGACACGCAATTGAAAATATGAATATAGCACAAAAACAGGACAGAATTACTTACAGACAGCTTCTTACCTCGGAAAGGGGGGTATTACAATTAAAATCTTTAGAGGTATTAAAAGAGGAGAAGGTAGTTCAAACATGGTTCCAGTATGGGCAATTACAGGCTAGGTGGAAAATAGATCAAAAAATTGGTTTTATCCAAGTTGAGGATAACTTGTTTAAACAAATAAGAGATCAAAGCTTAATGCATATAAAGAGGATATATAATGTATTAATACAGATGGATTCGGAAACAGAATTAGTTAAAGATTGTATGATAAAATGGGCTCAAAATATTGAGGAACCAATAATGTTGGATACATGGGAAAGAATCTGGGTAAGAAATGTGAAATTTACACAAGCTCAAAATCTGAGAGAAAATTTTTACAAGATGTTCTATAGATGGCATTTAGATCCTAAAAAGTTGGCTTCTATGTATCCGAATGTACAGCCTAAATGTTGGAGGTGTGGTTCTCTCGATGCTACATATTATCATATATGGTGGACCTGCCAAAAGGTTAAGGCATTCTGGATAAAAATATGGTGGGTTATGCAAAATATTTTTAAAAGAAGGATAAAGTTTACTCCTCAGTTATTTTTACTAGGTATATGTACTGACTTTACAGTGGTAGAGACTAACTTGATTCTGCACCTAATAACTGCAGCAAGACTGTTGGTGGCGCAATACTGGAAGGAGGAAGACTTGCCTACAATCCAAGAATGGACATTGAAAGTCACAAACTTAGCCGAGATGGCTAAAATATCAGCATATCTTAAAGATCACTCAAATGAGAGATATAAACGAGACTGGAAAAAATGGATTGACTATATACAAAATAAATACGGGACCAAGAAATTCCAGTTAGCCTATGCTTAAGATCAGAAATGATTTAAATTGTTTAAAGTTAGTTCAGCAAGAAGAAGCTAAGGTCAATGTAGAATGTCATTAATTTCTTTATTTCTTTTTTCTCAATAGATTTTAGACTGTGTTAGTTAAAAATCCATACCGTGTACGGGTTCTGGGAAGTCGGGGGGGGGGAGGAGGGGGGTTGGGGGAAGGGGGGAGGGAGGGGCATACAAAAAAAATTGTACTTCAATGTTTTAATGATTGACGAATGATGAAATATTTGTGTTTTTTAAAAGAAATAAAACCTTTGGAATTGAAAAAAATTTTTCCCCAGTGCCAGTTCTCCAGAACCTGTCAGAACCTGCTGGATTTCACCCCTGCTCCACCCTGAATTATTTATAAAGTAATAAAGGTAGGATTAAAAAAAGAAATCTAAAGTGTTAGGAGAAAATAATCCAAGGATTATTTTGAGGAACTTTCACAATCCCATGGAAAACCAGCCAGGTGGCCAGAGGTGCAGAGGATGGAGCTGTCCTGCCAGCTTCCCTTTGGCCAGGTGTTCTCAGCCAGGGTCTCCTGAGGTAGCAACTGCCCCTTTCACCTTGCAGCTTCTCCAAGCAACTGCTACTGAGTGGATAAATGTCAATCCGAAATTGTTAAATTCAAACAGGAAGAAAAAGAGAGAACTGTAGTAAATGCCCACCAGGAATTTTGTAAGCCATAAACCGTGAACCACCCTTGCTGTTTTGCTTCGTTATTTCATTGATGACAATCCAACGTACTTCAAAACCTCAAAAGCTTTCAGCTCGCTTGACTGTTAAATTATTAATCTTCCAAAGCTAAAGTGTGAGAAGGGAGGCTTGGGAGAAGCATTGCCCCTTTCGGCTCAGCTAAGACGGGGGGTGGGGGAGAGAACAAGCCTTTCGCCCACCCCCCTCCAAGTGGCAGAAAAACCTACCTGGGCCTTGAGAGCGACTGACGTCAATGGGCCAAGATCACAAGAATTAATTGGACCGTTTCCATCTCTCTTCTTCTCTCCGAGGCTGGCCAGAAAGCTGCTAACAAAGTGGAAAGTTCTGATTCTTCCTAAAATAACAGTCTCACCTAACGTGCAGAAGGGGGAGAATCGGCTGCAGGGAAAGATCGCATTGGGGGGAGGGGGGCTGCTGGAAGGAGCCTTGCGCAGCCTAGGGGACACCAGGGGAGCAGAGCTGGGGGAAGAGGAGGGGGGAGAGGAAGCTCCCTGCCTGCTTTCTGCAAATGAGGCTGGGGTCTCGGGAGCCCAAGGCCTGCTTTCCGGATTCAAGCCTGCCCCCTGCCTCCTTACCCAGCTTTACAAGAAGCCGGGAAGGTTGCTATGGCAACGGCACAGCAGCATTTTGTGGCTTCACACGTACACACACACCACCACGCAAGCTGTGAAATTTCACAGGGTTTGGGGGCGCAAAATAAGGGCCCAAACCCACCTGCTGACTTTTTGGGGGGAGGAAAGGAAGAGTTTCCAAACATCCCAGATTGTCCCAAAAATAAATGGCCAGGCCTCAGAAATCAGGGACAAGGTGGTTCAAATGAATACAGGTTTATTGCTGGCTAACAAGAATCTGAGCTCCTAAGAGGCAGGCAAATTGGCAGCAGATAAGCGTCAAGTGAATTCAAATGGGGGCTCCAGGAACTCCAGACTAATGATACACTTGAGTCCTCCCTCAGGCTCAGCCTGGTCATCTCCTACATAATTACTTACAAGCTTATGTTTGGGGGAGGGAAGGTGGGCAGGGGGGAATGATATGCTTGATGATCTGCTTAAAAATACCACCCCTATTTTCTTCCTTCATATCTTTCCATATTAAAGAAGGGTCTCTCTCCTTTTCCAGGCCAGGGTGCTGGGAGCTATCTGGGCTACTGCATACTGGATACAGATTAACAGAGTTGGAAGGGACCTCATAGGTCATCTAGTCCAACCCTCTGCCCAAGCAGGAGACCCTACACAAGTGATGACTAACCTTTTTCTAAAGGTGTGCCAAAACGACTGTATGTGTGCACGGGCCTCCCCCAGCCCTCCAGAAAGCCGAAAATCAGCTGCCCGGTGTGCACATGCACGCCAGAACTAAAAGCTGCCAAGGGCTGCTGTGTCAGCAAAAATGGCTCCTGTGCCACCTGTGGCACGCCTGCCATTTGCCAATATGGCCCTACACCATTTCTGACATGTGGCAGTCCAGTCTCTTCTTGAAAACCTCCAGTGATGAAGCTCCCGCAACTTTCGAAGGCAAATTCTGTTCCATTGAATATACAATACCAGAGTTTGAAGGGACATGTGGTCCAACCTCACACCCAAGCAGATCCTACCCACCCCATTTCTGACAGAGGGCAGTCCAGTCTCTTCTTGAAGCTTCCAGTGACGAAGCTCCCACAACTTTTGGAAGCAACTTCTGTTCCATTGGTTGGTTGATCTCACTGTCAGAAAATGTATTTCTAGTTTGAATCTCTCCTTGATCAGTTTCCATCCATTATTCCTTGTGTAGCCTTCAGGTGCTTTGGAGAACAGCTTGACCCCCCACCTTTCCTCTCTATGGCAGCCTCTCAAATATTGGAAGATGCTCTCCTGTCTCCCCATGTCCTTCTCTTCACTAGACCAGCCATGCCTGGTTCCTGCAACCGTTCATCGTTCATCATGTTTGAGTCTCCAGTCCCCTCATCATCCTGGTTGGAGGAGGAGGAAGAGGAGGAGGGCTTGACTTGAATTTCCTGATGCAAAATTTATTAATACAGGACATATAAATAGCATCCTTACTGCACATTGGAATTTTGTTTGTTTTGATTATACTTTCTGCTTGAAGAAGCAGAATTTACTCATTAAAGGAAGCAATATTTAAAGCCCCCTCCCCCTTTCAGGCTCACAAATAGCAGAAAATGTCAGTTTTTTTCCATGAAGAGCTCAGGAGATCCAGGCTCTTATTCTGCCAAGGTGTGAAGCATACCTGCATAATTGTCAAAATGTATGTGGTCCTATTAACTAATATTAATGGAACTTCATTATACTTTTTCATAGCCTACAAAAACATACTAATCAATCGTTATTGCAATTAACTAAGAAATACTGTTATTCCCAGAACAATTGCCATTCGTGGCATATTAGAGCGTACTTATAAATTACAGGATTCAAGGGTGAATCCATCTAATACGTTTTCCAGCCTCTAAGATTATAAATCAACTTGTGTTCTTTCTTTTTTTTCTCTTCATCTAACTCTCTCTCTCTCTCTCTCTCTCTCTCTCTCTCTCTCTCTCTATCTCTCTATCTCTCTATCTCTCTATCTCTCTATCTCTCTATCTCTCTATCATCTCTCTATCATCTCTCTATCTCTCTATCTCTATCTCTATCTCCAAAGGAGAAATCTGGACATTGTTGTACATACATACGAGATTTAATCGACCCAATTTCAACAAGCCTGGTGACTAGGAATCACCAAGGAAGGAAGCACAAAAAGGTGGTTTTTTTTAAATTGGTGGGTGCCTGCTTTTTTGTCTGGATCTCTCTGCAGAGTCTGCAGCCTGTGTCGGGTCTACTGTGGTAGGCTTGGCTTCTATAGTTCTGGTGGTTAGTGCCTACCCTAGTGCCTGCTATGATCAAAATCCAGCTTTGACACTCTCCGCACCCTGCCTGCCTTCTTTCTGGATTACGTACAGCCTCTGGGTGTTAAATTTAGGGTGAAAAACTCCTCCTTAACCCCCTTAAGAGCTTCTTAACACCAGCACCTTCTATGTCCTGCTTTGGCCAGCTCACTCTAACAACAGGGTAGCTGATGAGTAGCATAGCATACATAGAACTGTTGGAAGAATGTCCATCTGGGTTCAATTCCAAGTGGGGAGAAAGATCCTGGAAACATGGAGACTGCTTGGAAGGATGGTTTAATGGTGGACATGGTTTTGAAATCCTGGGCAGTTGACCACATGGAGTAGAGAGTGAGTCTTATTTATACCCTCTCTTGGGCTTTAAACTTGAGCTTCCTGTTCCTGTGGCAAGGGCAAGTATCCTATTGGCTATCAGACTCCCAGGGGGAGTCTAACTCTGCAGGCTCTCTGTGTCCCAGGCTTGGTTGAATCTTCCTGGGTGATGCAGAACTCTGAGAGTTCCGGGTTTTCCCCACTCAAAAGAAAGTCAAAGATCCATCCCCTCCACCCATAAGTCCATCATGTGGTCCAATCAATTCCCAACTAGAGACAACCCCCAGTCACTCCCATCCAGGTGCAGGCTGAGTGTCCTTGACTCCCAGAGAAAGGAATGTTGTTATGGCCAATCTTCCACCGTCTACTCACAATCCCCCCTCCCATTTTCCAAGCCCAGAAGCTCCAAAGAAAAAGATGGCTTCCTGGTATCGGTCTCTCTCTCTCTCGGTCTCTCTCTCTCGGTCTCTCTCTCTCGGTCTCTCTCTCTCTCTCTCTCTCTCTCATACACACACACACACACACACACACACACACACACAGATGTCGCAGGACATTTTGGTATCCCCGTGGGGTTAAAAATGCAGATCATTATTTCGCCCTCAGATGTGGATGATTCCACCAGGAAATAGAGCAGCCCCACCCCCCTTTTAGGTGGTGCAGTGGTGGTCCATGATTCGGCTCCTTCCCAGCATGAAACCCATTATATCCAGTTCTGAATACTGGCCTGGCACTGAATCAGCATGCAGGACTGTCCTATTAAATGAAATTTAGATCAGTTAGTTGAGATGCTCGGCAGAAAATGATTCCCTCCCCCCAAAGAGTAAAAATGCTCAGGACTTCATTAGATTCACCGTCTGTCTCTTTCTCTTTCCACCTGTCGCTCTCCATCTATCCTTCAACTTGACTTATTGCTCAAACTGCCGAGGGTACTTGTGGCTGTTCCGGCAAGGGAAATGGATTGTAGCAAGGAAACAATGGATGACCAGGGACCAGCGGGAAGGGCCTGAGTCGGAGGGTTGCAGGGGACATCATTGCAACCAACCGAGCTCCTTAGATCTCTAGCTGTGGTCTGTGGTTTGCCTGAAGGCAGCTCCACCCCTCTCCCGGGAAGGCAGCCTGAGAGATGGGCCAGGATCCTTCTGGAGGTGGAGGAGAATTTCCAAGCTTCTGGCCCTTCAGGGCAGGCAAGTCAGAGGGAGGCCCTGCAATCTTTGGACCAGCAGGAAACCTGCCTGCACAGCATGTCCATTCTGCCCCAGGCACCACACTGTCCTTCTCTGTCAGGCTCAAAGTGCATTAGCAAGAATCACGTTGGTATAGTTTAGAATAGAATAGAATAGAATAGAATAGAATAGGAATTGGAATTGGAATTGGAATGAAATAAAAATATAGAATAGAACAGAAATAGAAATTGGAATGGAATGGAATGGAATGGAATAAAATAGAATAGAATAGAATAGGAATAGGAATAGGAATAGGAATAGGAATAGGAATAGGAATAGGAATAGGAATGAAATAGAAATATAGAATAGAACAGAAATACAAATTGGAACGGAATGGAATGGAATAGAATAGAATAGAAATACAAGTACAAATAGAAATAGAAATACAAATATAAATTGGAATGGGATGGGAGGGATTGGAATAGAACAGAACAGAACAGAATAGAAGCTGGAAGGTTTGATTTGATTTAATTTGATTTGATTTAATTAATTTATAGGCTGCCCAATCCCGAAGGACTCCGGGTGGCTTACAGAAAATAAATTTTAAAAAGTGAAGAGTTAAAAAAAACCCGGAGGAAACAGATTAAAAGAAAAACCACATCATGCACTCAATTTAATCAGGGCTGGACCTCGGTCATGAGGTCAACAGCCCCAGGCCTGCCGGAATAGCCAGGTTTTGATAGCCTTTTGGAAGATCATGAGAGTGGGTAGGGTCCGTATTTCTGGGGGTAGTTCATTCCATAGGGTCGGAGCGGCTACAGAGAAGGCCCTCCCCCGGGGAGCCACCAGCCGACATTGTCTGGCTGACGGCACCTGGAGAAGGCCCACCCTGTGCGATCTTATCGGCCGTTGGGAGGTATGCGGCAGAAGACGGTCTTGCAGATATCTGGGTCCTAGGCCATGTAGGGCTTTAAAGGTAATGACCAGCACCTTGAATCGCACTCAGAGACTGATAGGGAGCCAGTGCAGCTCACAGAGGATAGGTGTAATGTGAGTGTATCTTGGAACACCCAGTATCGCTCGCAAGGCTGTATTCTGGACTAGTTGTAGTCTCCGAACACTTTTCAGGGGCAGCCCCATGTAGAGCGCATTACAGTAGTCAAGTCTTGAGGTGACGAGGGCGTAAGTGACCGTTTGAAGTGCCTCCCGATCCAAATAGGGCTGCAACTGGTGCACCAGGCGAACCTGGGTGAAGGCCCCCCTGGTCACAGCTGATAGGTGATGTTCTAACGTCAGCTGCGGATCCAGGAGGACCCCCAAGTTGCGGACCCTCTCTGAGGGGTGTAAATTTTCACCCCCAGGTTGAGGGATGGACTATCTGGGCTGTCCTTGGGGGGCAACATCCACAGCCACTCAGTCTTGTCAGGATTGAGTGCGAGTTTGTTCACTCCCATCCAGATCCTGACAGCTTCCAGGCACTGGTACATCACTTCCACCGCTTCACTGAGATGGCACGGGGCGGAGAGATACAACTGTGTATCATCCGCATATTGATGGTATTTAATCCCGTTCCGACGAATGATCTCACCCAGTGGCTTCATGTAGATATTGAATAGGACTGGGGACAAGACCGACCCCTGCGGCACCCCATATTTAAGGGGCCTAGGGGTTGACCTCTGCCCTCCAACCAACACCGACTGCGACCTGTTGGAGAGGTAAGAGGAGAACCACTGTAGAATGGTGCCTCCCACTCCCACCTCCTCCAACCGTCGCAGAAGGATACCATGGTCGATGGTATCGAAGGTCGCTGAGAGGTCAAGGAGCACTAGGATAGAGGAATGTCCTCTATCCCTGGCCCGCCAGAGAACATTGGTCAGTGCGACCAAGGCGGTTTTGGTGCTGTATCCAGGCCTGAAACCAGACTGAAAAGGGTCTAGATAATCTGCTTCATCCAAGGTGCGTTGGAGTTGAAGGGCCACCACCTTCTCAACAACCTTCCCTAAAAAGGGACCTTGGAGGTCTTCTAGTCCAGCCCCCTGCTCAAGCAGGAGACCCTGTACCATTTCAGAAAAATGGCTGTCCAGTCTCTTCTTAAAAACCTCCAGTGATGTTGTCCCCACAATGTCTGGTGGCAAGCCGTTCCACTGGTTAATTGTCTTCACTGTTAGGAAGTTTCTCCTTACTTCCATATTGCTTCTCTCCTTGGTTAGTTTCCATCCATTCTTTCTTGTCCTGCCTTCTGGTGCTTTGGAGAATATTTTGACCCCTTCCTCTTCTTTGTGGCAGCCCCTTGAATACTGGAATACTGCTATCATGTCACCCCTAATTCTTCTTTTCTTTAGCCAAACCCAAATCCTGCAGCCATTCTTCATATGGTTTAGTCTCCAGGGCTTTGATAATCTTAGTTGCTGTTCTTTTTCCAAAATCTCAACATATTTTTTGTAGTATGGTGATCAAAATTGGTTGCAGTATTCCAGGTGTGATGTTACTAGGGTTTTGTAAAGAAGCACAAATACTTCACATGTTAGTGTTTAAGGCACTGAGCTAGAGACCAGAAGCTTGTGAGTTCTAGTCTAAGGTGACCAGATTTTCAGATTGGTAAAGAGGGACACCATTGACCGCGGGGGAGAGTGGGGGGACTTGATTAAAATTTTTATATTTTGTCAAAAGGTCACAAAAGGCGATTACATGACCCCAGGACACTGAAACCATCATAAATATGAATCTATTGCTAAACATCAAAATTTTGATCACGTGACCATGAGGATGCTGCAACGGTCGCTAAGTGTGAAAATTGTCGCTAAGTGTGAAAAATGGTCATCAGTCACTTTTTTCAATGCCATTATAACTTTGGTCACTATACCACCTTTCTTGCCACAGTTCTTAAGTGAATCTTAAGTGAAGATGTTATATCTTAAGTGAATCTTAAGTCTTAAGTGAAGATGTTATACAGTAGAACCTCTGGTCATGAACGCTTCTGACCAAAATATTCACATTCTCCCCCCCCCCCCCCCGCTGCTGATTTCCCCTTCTGCACCATTTTTTTTGTAAGCACCATACTGGACATACTCCTGGAGCCTGTGGTTGGCGCAGTGGTTAAATGCAGCACTGCAGGCTACTGCTAGATCAGCAGGTCAGCGGTTCAAATCTCACCGGCTCAGGGTTGACTCAGCCTTCCATCCTTCCGAGGTGGGTAAAATGAGGACCCAGATTGTTGGGGGCAATATGCTGACTCTCTGTAAACCGCTTAGAGAGGCCTGAAAGGCCTATGAAGCGGTATATAAGTCTACTGCTATTGCTATTATTGCTATTGCTATTGCCTCACATCCTCCATAAATTTACCACTGGGCCAAAGGTGAGTCCCTACATTTTGTGTTTGTAGGTTTCTCAGTTTAAGAACACAGCATGGAAATGGAATCTCTTCTGTCTTAAAGCTCTAAGGTGGTTAAAACCAGCTACCTCCTTTCTCTTAACGTTTGAAGATTCTGCTGTCATGTATATGAATTTAGCCAGGCAGAGTTCTCTCCACTGTGCATCCTGCTCTAAAATCAACCGATGGAGCAAACTCACAAATGCATGGGAAATGTGAAGAACAGTTTCTGTTTTTCTCCCCAGACTTTTTGTTCTGTTTTGCTAGCTTCCCATAGAGAGCAATAGAGAATTATTTGAATGAGGACAAGAGACACTCAAGAATCAAGAAATGGGGAAAACAGAAAAGGGAGCCTGCTCCCAGCTAGCTAAGAGAGGAGAAGACCAGCCTGGTTTCTAACCTTTGTCCAGCAACCAAAGCCCCATGTGGTGCTCCCAAATAGCCTTTATTCAGAGCACCACCTCTCGATTCGCATCCTCTCCAGTGCAGCAATTTATTAGAAATGATGATGAGAGGAGCTGTAATCCAGCACATCTGGAGGGCACTGAGCAGGGAGCAGATGCCCTGAAAAGGCATTTAGAGGCGGGGGAGGGAGGGTTTAGGTTAAAGAAGGGAAATGGGAAGGAAACCAAGGCTTTAGCCCCAAGTCAGCAGTTGGTCAATCCACGAGGGTACATTCCTGGCAGAGGGAGCTTTGAATTAAGTTCGCTGAGGATGGTGGGCTACTTCCGATGTTTAAAATGCCCAGCCTCAAACTTGACCAGGCGACCACTACCCCCACCCCACCCCTCTCTCTCTCGTTCAAGAGTTCTCACCTGCGCCCTCTGGTCTGGCAACCTATCTTGCCCTACCTGGTGAACAGGATGACGCCGTGCTCTAGGGGGCTGTTGCTCACTTTCTGCCAGCTCTCCCAGATCAGCTTCTGATCTGTGCTGGAAAGTCCATTGCGCTCCATTTTTCTCCCAGAGCGAAGTGCCAAAGGGGAGCAGCAGCGCCGTTTCGAGAGAAAGCTCCGCTTGCCACTCAAAGGCTCGGGCTGCCCCCGGAGGAACAGGTGGCCCGGATCCGGATCCCCGAGCAAATAATAAACAAATCCACACGTGGGGCTCGACGGAGCTTTGAAAGCCGCCTTCTCTCCCGGAGCTTCCCTTCACATCTCTGGAACGGCTTGGCTCCTTTTTTTTTTTTTTTAGGGCGCCTCTCTATTGGGAGGAGGAGGAGGAGAGGCTCCAACTCTGCCCAGAGAAGGAGCCAGAGTGCTCCGGGGAAACGCGGCAAGCCAGCCCTTCAAAGTCATTCCGGCACTTTAGCGTGCCCCTCAGCCGCCATTCAGCGAAAGATGTTTCGCTGAATGGCGGGCGAGTTCTAAACTGCCGGCATGACTTTGAAGGACTGGATTGCCCTCCGCGCGGGCCAACATGGAAGGCAAGTGGCAAGCCAGCCCTTCAAAGTCATGCCGGCACTTTAGCATGCCCCTCGGCTGCCATTCAGCGAAACATCTTTCGCTGAATGGCGGGCGAGTTCTAAACTGCCGGCATGACTTTGAAGGGCTGGATTGCCCTCCGCGCGGGCCGACGTGGAAGGCAAGCGGCAAGCCAGCACTTCAAAGTCATGCCGGCACTTTAGCGTGCCGGCAGGCAGGGCTGGAGCGAGCGAGCGAGCGTGCTCCGTCCCGGTGGGTGCATGAGCGGAGCACTTTTCCAGCACTCCTGTGCCTGGAGAGCTCCGTCTGCATATGAGCCCGGGATCCGCCGCTTGTGCTCCCTTGCTCCGCCCCGCCACCCGCCTTCCCTATCTAGGGGTTCCTCCAGCAGAAGTAGCAGAGTCGCGTCAAGCGCTGCTCTGCCTTCCTTCGTGCCCCTTTTACCTCATTTTATAAGAAAAAATGCCACCATTTTTTCCACATGAGCAGACCTCCAACCTCCATGCCCCTCCCCTCCAGAAAATCCAGGAAGGAACACTCACTACCTCTCTAGCCAAGTATTTCCTGGAGCTCTATGGTACTTGGTCATTTTTTCTTATAAAATGAGGTAAAAGGGGCGCGGGGGGTCCGTTTTCTTGCTTTAAAGTTTTAATATCTTCAATGAAAGTACTGAGACAGAGAGAGAGGTTAGACAGAGTGTCTTTTGTCTTGCCCCGGTTAGGATTTCTTAAGCAAATCCACTGGGCTTTCAACATGAAGCCAGAAAATCGGGACTTTTTTAAAACGCCCCGGGACACGGGACAAATTGTTAGAAATCGTGACTGTCCCGCTGAAATCGGGACGTCTGACCAAAGTTACAATGGCATTGAAAAAAGTGACTGATGACCATTTTTCACACTTAGCGACCATTTTCACACTTAGCGACTGTTGCAGGATCCTCATGGTCATGTGATCCAAATTTTGATGTTTGGCAACAGTTACAATTTATATTTGTAAATTGTAGTTATGTTGAAATAAAAAAAATATTACAATACTATTTTTGTGTTGTATGAACATTTTTGTTGCTCCGTATAAAATTTTTAATCAAGCCCCCCCCCCCGGGTCAAAGGTGTCCCTCTTTACCAATCTGAAAATCTGGTCACCTTACCCAAATACCACGAGTCTCCGCCCTCCCTGTTACTATGGCAGCGGATAGCAAGCAAGCAAAGTAGAGGGCCATGCTAACTCAGCACACACTAACTCAACATCTTCATGCCAAGCGTTCCCAAGCTTTGCAAAGTGTCTCCTAGGCCGGTGCCGTCTTCTCACCCAACCCCAGAGAGAAATGAAAGAGAAGGAGGACCCCTCCCCCTCCAGACTCTCCCACCTGCCTGGCTGCTGCTCAGGGGATGTAGTGGAGCTGGCATTCAGGGGAGAGAACGGTGCCCTGAGGTCCCCTCTCCCACTCAATGGCCTCTGACAGTGATTAATATTCATCCTGACCTTTGGGGCCTGGAAGAGCCCCTGGGGTTTAACCACCAGGCGACTCCAGCACCTGCCTGGATTGCTGCAAGGAAGCTCATCTCTCCTTCGCTTTGAATGTGTTATTTGGCACACACAGAGACACCCCTCCCCTCCATGCCAACCACGGGGCCCTGATCAATCTTTCATGGAATGGAAATTGCTCTTTCTCCCTGCCATCATGAGACACAATGCTTCTTTCCCCCACACTCTGCCCCTCCCCCAGCCGACAATATTCTCCCCCCCCCACAGATCTGGCTCCTGATGTGCAGGAAAAAGGGGGAACTGAGGCAATGGTTGGCACTGCCAGCAGCTGGCAGGACAGAACCCATGATTGGAATACAAGACGGGGGAGATATGGTTTGTTCAAAAGAAACTGATCCATTCCTTACACAAACACACGCGCACACACACACACTGGTTGCAGGGCATGCAAATGATGACTCTTCCCATGTGGAAGTTTCAATCTGAATAGAGCTGGAAGGGACCTTGGAGGTCTTCTAGTCCAACCCCCTTCTCTAGCAGGAGACCCAACAAGAAATAATATCAATCTTGCTGAAGGATCTGCTGAAGATAAAGAGGGAGAAAACACAGCAAATAGAAACAATTATGACGCTTATTTTTTTGAGGGGGTGGGTGGGAACTCAAGGTCACTCAGACAAGTAGGGGAATCAGGTGAAACCTTGGCAAATCAGCTGTCCAGGAAACAGACCAGCATATGATACACAGGGATTTCAGCAAACTCAAGACCAACTGGGAATCAGAGTCTGCAGCAGACCAGGGGGGGGGGAAGGGGGAGAGCTTCTGAAGGAAGGAAGGGAGGAAGGAAGGGAGGGAGGAAGGAAGGAAGGAAGGAAGGAAGGAAGGAAGGACGGACTTTGGCGTGAGCTAGACTGGATTTAATATTCCTTCTCTGGGAGCAAACAGCTGGGGAAGGGAAAGCTGGCAGGTCCTGGGAGAGCATTAGAAGAGGGTTGCTCCCACTTTGGCCCAGTTCAGCCGAACCAGTAGTAGAGGCGGTGGGAGGCTCCGCCCAGATGCTTCTGTGCAGAAGTGTTGCATGTGAGCACGAGCGAACCGGTAGTAAACTGGTTAGCAACCCACCACTGGGGAGCATATTGCAGGTGGGAGAGCCAGAGGCTGAGGAGCTGAATTCAGGAAGGGAGGGGGAAAACTGGAAGGATTCCATGGATAAAAATCCTGAATGGAGCAGCCATTCAGGTGGTTGGAAAGTTCCAAAACATCGATGTGACTAAAATGTACGATAAATGGTTGCAGGAACTGGGCATGGCTGGTCTAGGGAAGAGAAGGACCAGGGAGACAGGATAGCAGCTTTCCAATATTTGAGGGGCTGCCACAGAGAGGAGTTGGGGGTCAAGCTATTCCCCAACGCACCTGAAGGCCAGACAAGGAGTAATGGATGGAAACTGACCAAGCAGAGAGTCAACATGGAAATAAGGAGAAACTTCCTGACAGTGAGAGCAATCCACCAAGGAAACAGAAGTTGCCTGTGGGAGCTTCATCCCTGGAAGCTTCCAAGAAGAGACTGGGCTGCCCTCGGTCAGAAATGGTGTAGGGTCTCCTGCTTGGGCAGGGGGACTAAATGATCCTTCCAAATCTGTTAATCTGTTCATAATCTGACTGGTGTGGTGGTTACTGGGGAGTGACAGAAGGCATCCCTGCAGGCCTAGGTGACTGGACCAGGAGGGACCCCCCCCCCCCATTCCCCAGGAAGGTTTCTTCTTGACAAGCAAGCTTGAAATCAAGTTCTCTTTTACAAGGCAGGGAGAAAGGCTAAAGGAAGCATCCAAAGGTCAAGCAGGGTATCCCATTCAGAGATGCCTCAGAGCAAAGCCTCTGCCAATTAACCCAAGAGAAGCCCAAGAAGCCTTTGACATCAATGGGTGGGCACCAGTGAGAAGACACATGAAGAACGGATGACGGAACTGGGTATGTCTAGTTTGATGGAAAGAAGGACTAGGGGAGACATGATAGTATCTTCCAATATCTCAGGGGCTGCCACAAAGAAGAGGGAGTCAAGCTATTCTCCAAAGCGCTTGTGGGGTAGGACAAGAAGCAATGGGTGGAAACAGATCAAGGAGAGAAGCAACCTAGAACTAAGGAGAAATTTCCTGACAGTTAGAACAATTAATCAGTGGAACAACTTCCCTCCAGAAGTTGTGAGTGCTCCAACACTGGAAGTTTTTAAGAAGAGATTGGATAACCATTTGTCTGAAGTGGTAAAGGGTTTCATGCCTGAGCAGGGGGTTGGACTTGAAGACCTCCCAAGTCCCTTCCAACTCTGTTATTCTATTCTCCATTCCATCTTCTATTACATTCCATCTTCTCTTCTCTTCTCATTCTACTCTACTCTACCCATAAGAGGGACCCTGGTTGTTTGGGAGAAAGTAGGACATCCCAGTTGGTCTGAAGGGGTCAGGGGTCAGGAGCAAAGGGAGGGAGGAGGGAGCTGAAAAGAAAAGAGTCTTAGCCACTCTGGCCATCACACGGGGCCAGAAATCATGATGTAAAGCTTCAATCAGTTTATTGCATGTAAAATGCCTTCTTGCAACAAAGGGCGGCCAGCTATGTGGGCAAATGGAGGAATACATTTCTCCAGCTTTTTATTCCCTCCGCCAAACCATAAATCCCTCCCCGCAGCCCCCTTTGACAAAGACCACAGGGTGGGAATCTTCCCGGCATGAATGTCCCCTGCTTAATCTGTTTCCCCACCTTTGCCCAATTCCCCTTTTTCCAGATGACCTTTTGTCTCCTTTTTTATTTCTTAATCTGTATTTCTTGCTTCCTTGAAATCCTTGCAGCATAAGCATAATAAATTGAGGCAAGTGTTAATTAATTAATTTCTCCACAAGGTACTAGACTTGTATGGTTGAAATTGTTAATCTGCTTGCCCAAGATGACTCGCTTATTGGAATAGCTGACCTTTCCTGTTTTCCACTCTTGAGCTTTTTACCTTCAACGTCCCAATGTCCTACCGAACGTTTAAACCCACATGTCTCAAAATTTGCTTTCTTTGCAAAACCAACACTATCTCTATCAGTTTTTTACAGTAACAAGGAATATGGAGCATGGGTAAACATTTTTTACTGATGTTGAAAGCATTTTATGTACAATTTGTATTTGATACTAACTTCTTTATTTAAGGAATTGATTACATAGAGCTTTTCTAAGCCTAAACCAAATTAGGCCAACCCTCAGTTTAACCAAATTAAACATTTTGTTCAGCCAAGAAATACACCAGCTACAGCTCACCTGGCATGGAGGGATACCCATCCAGGGAATCCCTCCAAAATTAAAAATAGATATTTATAACATCTGGTTTCATCAATCAAAGCCTGCCATGTTCCAGGTCTTTATAAATGAAGCTTTAAGAAAGATAAACTGGGGAGGTGTCTTCACAGTTGGCATGACATATTCTTGCAGAGAAAAATGGAGGGTGGGGGAGATAAATATTCCTCTGTGACTGTTCCAGAAAAATATATTTCTGCTGAACTTCAGATGTGCACCACCAATTTTTCAGAAGGAGGATATTTTCAGATCTGGGAAAGTTCCACAATTGTTTATCATCCCCTGTAAAAAAATATATGCAAATAGCATCTAGTAGAATTTCAGAAGGATATTTGAGAGCCATAAAATGTCCCCCCCCCAAAGGAGTCAGCCTCGTTAAAGCCTATTAATGGCCTTGGTGAAACCAGGCTTAATAGCAGTGACTGTGAGAGGGATCTTGGAATCTTAATGGACAACCAATGAAATGGGAGCCAGCTGTGTGTGGTGACAGCCAAAAAAGCCAATGCAATCCTAAACTGCATTAACATAAGGATACAATCAAGATCAAGGGATGTTCTGATACCACTCATAAAGACTCATAAAGTAGGACCACACCTAGAGTTCTGCATCCAGTTTTCGTCACCACACTATAAAAAGGAGGTTGAGACTCTAGAAAAAGTGCAGACAAGAGCAACCAGGATGATGAGGGGACCAGAGGCTCAAATATGAGATGAACTGTTGCAGGAACTGGGAACTGGGCATGGCTAGTCTAGGGAAGAGAAGGACCAGGGGAGATATAAGAGCAGTCTTCCCATATTTGAGGGGCTGCCAGAGAGGAAGGGGTCAAGCTAATCTCCAAAGCACCTGAAGGCCAGACAAGAAATAATGGATGGAATCTGAACAATTCATCCTGGACATAAGGAAGAATTTTCTGACAGGGAGAACAATCAACCCATGGAACAGAAGTTGCCTTTGGAAGTTGTGGGAGCTTCATCCCTGGAAGCTTTCAAGAAGAGACTGGACTGCCATCTGTCAGAAATGGTGTAGGGTCTCATGCTTGGGCAGGGATTGGACTAGATGACCTACAAGGTTCCTCCCAGCCGGTTAATCTGTTATTATTATCTGTTGTTGGTGGTGTTGTTATGATTATTTCCTATGTTTTGATCTTGACCAAGTATCATCCACATACCTGAGTGGGTTGAATTCCTGGGAAGGAGCCGAGGGCTTTGGTTTCTGGCTCTTCCATGTAGAGATTGGCCATGATGGGGAACACAGGTGAACCCATGGCACAGCCATGTTTTTGCCTGTAGGAACATTCATTGTATTTAAATCTTCACTGTATTTAAATACAACCTCTATTGTATTTGTCTGAACCTGACCCTACTGTTGTGGCCTGTCAGACACCGGCCCCTCCAGCAGCCGAATCAGAGGAGGAGGAGGAGACGTGGGAGTCAGGGTCAGCATCAGGGCAACCTGGGAGCTCCGAGGGGGAAGAAGGAATGGAGCTGGCAGAGAGAGACAGAGGCAGAGCCTGGACTGTCTGTCAGCCCTCAGATGGAGAGTCAACAGCCCCCAGGTCTGGGGGTGGCAGATGAGGAGAGGAGGAACAGCTGGGCCCAGTGCCAGACACGCAGATGCGCAGAAGGCAGAGGAGAGCAGTGGAAATCTATGAGCTGGTCCTTGGGACAGAAGAGCCACCACTGCTAGCGAAGCCCCACCCTGGCTCTGGGGATCAAAGGCAGGGGGTGGAGATGAATTAGTGTGGCAGACAACTATTCATCTTCCTGCCGGAGGACTTCTTAGCCTGTGTTGAGAGAGAAACTTTTTGCTGGGTCGCCTAATAAAGGAATTCTTGCTTCAACTATAAAGGGTTCGTTGTGTTTGGGGAGCTGGGTCAGAATACCTCCTTATCCAGCCCCAAACCCTATAGCCCCAGGATGGCCTGGTTCCTCTGGCTTGAAGGGGGCATGAGATTTCCCCCCTCCCTGGCCTAAGCCAGCCCCTCAGAGGCTTTTAGCCAAGGGGGCCTGAGGGTTTCTGGACACCCCCTCCCCCCTGGCTACCCTGAGTCCTCGTTCGGGGCAGCAGCCACGGGGCTCAGATAGCTTGCAGCCCCCGGGACCATCTCTCCCAAAAATGTAGGTCAGGTCTTCATGAAAGAGAAGAGGAATTTGGGGCAGGAGAGACAATTGGCTTTGCAGCAGAGCTCAACTTCCTCTTTAACGCTGATTAAAGCAACGTTTTGGATGAAAAGTAGGGAAAGCAGCAAACCTTGCAGAAAATGTGTGCGTGCAAAGCAGGTGCCATTGTGCCGCAGGGCCCGACTGTCCCACTTTGCTCCTTTCATTTGCCCCCTCCCCACATTTTGCCTGATGCTGCTGCTGCTCCCTCCCCAGCTGAGACCCCAGGACCAGCCCAGGGCCAGCCGAGGGGGCTCAGTGCAGGAGAAGCAGGATGGAGTTCAGCTGCCCTTCCGGGCTTCCGAAGGCCCTGCCCCCTGCCTCCTCGCAGTTCACTCGCCAAGGAAGAATTTTATGCCATTCGTTATCATTTAATTTAAAAAGATTTCACTTAATTAAACGGATTTATGAAAAAACCCCAGAGGCCAATAGGGGATGCTTTGCAGGTGGTTCCTTGGAATGTCAAGCAGGAAATTTATTAGTGGTTTTGATTAATTGCCCAAAGCTCCGACTTCCATTTCCCTGCCTTTTGGTTCTTTTAGACTTAGAGAAAAGTAGGAAAGGCGAAAGGCAGAGGGGGAGGAAAAAGCCAAATCTCCAGAGGAGCTTTTTCCTCTTCTTTCTTTTGGATGGGGCCCAAAACACGCAGAAAAGCAGAAAGACCCCTTTTCTTTTCTCCGCATACAATGTCATGTTGTGGGATAGAGCCCATTATTCAAGTCTGTCAAGATCTTTTTGGATCCCGAGCTTGTCTTCTGCGGTGTCGGCTACCCCGGCCAGCTTATGTCCCGTCTCTAAATTTGATGAGTTTCCCTTCTCCTCACCTATGCAATGGCTGAAACAATTTCTGTCCTAAGTCCCCCTAACCCCCCTCAGCTCTCTGCATCTCCAGATGTTTGTTGGTAAATATTTAGGAGGTGGTTCTGCTGTCTTCAGTGCCACAAATCGCTCTGCACCGCTGAGTGCCAAACACTGTTGGTGTGTTAGATGGCTCAGCTTTTTGCTCTGCTGACTTGCAAATCTCCAGAAGATGTAACAATTGTCTCTTGCGTCAGTAAAAGCCAGTTCCAGCACATCTATCTACCTCTACCCACACCGAGATCTATCTATCTATCTATCTATCTATCTATCTATCTATCTATCTATCTATCTATCTATCTATCTATCTATCCATCCATCCATCCATCCATCCATCCATCCATCCATCCATCCATCTATCTATCTCTTATCTATCTCTATCGTATCCTATCCTTGTCTGCCCGCTTGCCTGCCCGCTTGCCTGCCTGCCTGCCTGCCTTCCTTCCTTCCTTCCTTCCTTCCTTCCTTCCTTCCTTCCTTCCTTCCTTCCTTCCTTCCTTCCTACCTACCTACCTACCTACCTACCTACCTATCTATTTATCTATCTCTAATAATCTATCCTGCAGCATTACAGGCTGACTCTGCCCACAGCCAGGAGTTCAATTCTGACCGGCTTAAAGTTGACTTAGCCTGCCATCCTTCTGAGGTCAGCAAAATGAGGACCCAGATTGTTTGGAGGAGGTGTCATATGCTGACCCTGTAAACCGCTTGGAGAATGCCATAAACCACTATGTTGCGAAATATAAGTCTAAGAAGTGCTATCCATCCAGAGACTGTAGCAGTCTATAATTCCAGGAAAGGTGGAAGGAAAGAGAAGAGCAAGATGGATGGACTCAGTACTGGGGACAGATTGTCCTGGTGAAAGTATAACGATGGGGTCATCAAATTACCACTTTAGGGTGTGTGTGGGGTGTGTGTGTGTGTGTGTGTGTGTGTGTGTGTGTGTTTGTGTGTGTGTATGTATGTATGATTTGGAGCTGGGAATCCAAGGCAGTCTGGGAACCCTATTTGGGCTGCAAACTCTGGATGTCCACCAGGGGAACACAATAAGGGAAAATGCTGCTGTCCATTCTGCCCTCTAGGGGCTGTGCAGTGTGCTGCAACCCAGATCGGGCAGCCTGAGCACGTAGCAGCCTGAACCGTCCCCCCCCCCCCCCGCCAGAGCTCCCGCTGACATCTGGGCGCCAGGGTGATTTAGAAGAAAGACAAGCATAACAAAGCTGTAAACCTTTCAGCCTTGGAGTTATTGCAAACACCCGTCTTTTCTGTACTTTTATTTCCTCCGCATACTCTCTGCTTCCCTGTTATAGGCACAGTAAATCTGGATGTTTCTGGGGCTGCTCGAGGGGAGAGAAAAAAAACCCCACAAAACACCCTGGGAATCTAGTTCCAGCTCCAAACAATTGAACTATAAATCTTGCCCTGCTCTGTCTCGGTGGACATCTCAGCTTCCTGGCCAATCACTGAGGAGAACGCTCTCATTGGTCCGATCCAAAAAGAAGGCGGGAACAGGCTTGTTTTTCCAACCAGACAGAGTGCTTCCTGTATGCATTGGTTTGTCTCTCTAGTAATGTTGAGGACTAGCTACTTGTTTTGGTGACTTAAAGTTAAATCAGAGGATCTAATTCAGCGGTGGGATTCCAAATCTTTACCTACCGGTTCTATGAGACTGCGCTTTGCGTGTGCATGCGCAGCACTCAAAGACCGCCCTCAGTGTCAGTGCTTGTGAGCTGAGCTGTTGTTTAGTTCAGCTGAGGTGTGGCAAACTGCTCAGATAAAAAACAAAGGAATATAGGGCAGAGAATGGCAGGGGCGAGAGGGCGGGGCCAGCCAGAGGTGGCATTTGCTGGTTTTCCAAACTACTCAAAATTTCCGCTACTGGTTTGCTAGAACCAGTCTGAACCAGCTGAATACCACCTCTGATATCGTTCATTCAGCTGTCAAAAACATGGGAGCCAAAATCTGGATATGATATGAAACTTGGATAAGAAATTGTTGGAAGAAATATCCATCTGATTCAGTTCTAAGCTGGATACTGGAAGCATGGAGACTGACCAGAAAGATGCTTTAATGGAGCAGAACCATCAAGCACAGAGTCCTGGTGCAGCTGAACACGTGGAGTTGAGAGAGAGGGGTATTTGTACCCTCTCTTGGGCTTTGCACTTGAGCTTCCTGTTTCTGTGCAAGAACATATATTCTATTAGCTGCTCTAGGGGTCATAGCTGGCTCTGTAGGTTGTCTGAGCTCTCAGGTTTGGTTGAAGTTTAGACTCAAGTCATAGCTGCCTCTTTCTGTCTCCAAGAACATGTTTCTCCTTTAGGGAAATATAATATTCTGCCTTTTTAATATTTCTCAAAATATCTCATATCAATATGACATGATATGTAAGTTTAATTTATATACAGAAGGCATTGTAAATGAAACATGCAGGCTGAGAAGAATTAAAAGAGGGGGACGAGATGAGATGACTGCTCAAGTGGTTGATTCTTAGAACCATGAATAAAACTAACACAACTCCAGGGGAAGCAGATTGTTCTCCCTGGTTATTTTGTTTTTAAAAGATCAAGTATTGATCAGGGTCAATAAATCCATTGATGGATCAACGATGCCTGAATTTGGAGAAAAATAATCATTTCATTACCGCAAAAAAAATATAAAACTTGTCCCATCATTTAAAATGAACGAACAAAAAAAGGAAAGATCCTTGCAAAATTCCAGGGGAGGGGATTTTCCAGAGGGAAAGAAAAGAAAGGGATGGTTGAAAGACCGCAGGATTTACATATCCAACCTGCATTTCCAGGAGGCTCCTAGTTTTCCAGATTTGAAAAAAAAAAGAGAAAATTGGAGAAGTATCATTTCTCTGTAATATTTATGGCTTTAATCCCAGATGCGTAAGTTCAGTATCTTTTTGAATAGGAGCCAAGTATCAGCAGACCAACATACTCCCTCGCTACTCCCACTTCTTCTCCCTCAAGATGTTGTCTACAAATCTTATTTCATCTTTCTTAAATCTTTTTTTTTCCTGGGCTCTCTTCCAAGCTTAAGATCTGAGTTCAGCCCACATGCCTTTTATCTTCTAAGAAATCTTCGGAGGCTCCTTGCATCCGGAGGCAATTTTAACGCTGGAGGTGGGACTGCTTCCCTCCGTAGCAGCTCAGGCCCCACTTTTAAGTATAAAATATGTGTGTATGTGTGTGTCGGGGGAGTTAACCAGGTCTGTTGGAAGCGTAAAATCTGTGTTTATAGTAACTGAACTCGATCAAGGCTTTTTTTGTGCTCTTAACAAATTGTGAGAATCCCACCTGTTTCAACTTAATTTGGGGAGCAATTTATTGGGGAAATCTAGAAGATGGGTGAATCCGCTCACTTGGGTTTAGTGCAGGGGTGGGTTGCTGCTGGCATCACTGCTGGTTTGGCATGCAAACATTTTTGCACAAGCGTGGCATTTGCACATAAAAAGGTCTGTGCATGCGCAAAATGTTAAAAAATGAAATAAAATTATTTCTGCAAAGAAAGTTGTTCTGTCCATGCGCGGAGCCGAAAATCAAGATGGCACCGCTGTAGGAGAACCGGTTCAGGAGAACCGGTTCAGGGGCGTGGCAGGCCTGGGTCGCTGCCGGTTCCAGCGTCCCAGGCCACCAAGTAACTTCTGGTGCGGCCGAACCAATCCTAACCAGTAGGAACCCATCTCTGGTTTAGTGCCTTTGATGCTCCCAAGTACGAAGGGGCACCTGAGGACCCTTGGAACCTGGGAGAAGAAGTGGTGGGTTCAAGTTTACCCAGACTCTTTAGCCTCCATCCCTAAGAGCGATTCCAGGG